>NC_066519.1:4215154-4399579 GCF_024679095.1 Eriocheir sinensis
TGGTAGTAATGGTAGCAGGTGGCTCTGGTAGGTGTATGGTAGTAATGGTAGCAGGTGGCTTTAGTAGGTGTATGGTAGTAATGGTAGCAGGTGGGTATGGTGGGCATGGTAGGTGTATGGTACTAATGTTAGCAGGTGGGTATGGTGGATATTGTGGGTATGGTAGTAATGATAGCAGGTGGGTATGGTGGGCATGGTAGGTGTATGGTAGTATTGATAGTAGGTGGGTATGGTGGGTATGGTAGGTGTATGGTAGTAATGGTATCAGGTGGGTATGGTGGGTATGGTAGGTGTATGGTAGTAAGGGTAGCAGGTGGGTATGGTAGGTGTATGGTAGTAATGGTAGCAGGTGGGTATGGTGGGCACGGTTATTGGGTGTTGAACAGCAGGTTTATGGGGTAGTAAATAGTATGGGACTCGTTACACATTTTAATAACTCTTAAAATATTTATAGATACACTTTTACCTGAAAAGTAAATAATAAATTAGTAATTGATCAGAACGCCCTATACCACTTGAAAACATGTGTGAATCATAAGAGCTTGCCATCTGTTATACTGTAATAAGATCTGACGTCCTGTTACAGTATAACAGATGAAAATAGTTGTAAACATTATGAAGCACATTAAAATATACGTTTTAACAAAAGTTTAACCATGTTGCTCCATAACACACTCCTGGTGCTGTACAATGCACGTCAACCATGGAATTTACGCGGGTACTGCTAGTAACAGTAATTACAACAATAATATATAATAATTATAACAAGAATAATAATAATAATAATAATAATAATAATAATAATAATAATAATAATAATAAAAATAATAATAATAATATCTAAATAACAATAATAATGACAATTTCTAGAATCTGGACTATTGACTGTGTTCTCCAGCGTCTTTTTTTTTTTTTTTTTTTTTTTTTCCTTGAGTGTCTTGGTCCCGTTTTCTCTCTCACTCTCCTGCGTGTCGTGCTGTGTGTTCTCCTCTGCTGACTTCTTTTTCTTTCTTTTTTTCTAAGCCGTGGCAATGTTTCCATACTCTACTAGTGTTTAGGAATGCAAAGGAAGAGAGGTTGGAAGTGGAAGAGGAGGAGGAATAGGAGGAGGAGGAGGAAAGTACAACAAAGTATTTCGAATATCAGTTAAGTCTTGATAACTCTCTCTCTCTCTCTCTCTCTCTCTCTCTCTCTCTCTCTCTCTCTCTCTCTCTCTCTCTCTCTCTCTCTCTCTCTCTCTCTCTCTCTCGCTCTCCTTATCACTCACTTTTCCTGTTGTCTTCTCTGCCTTGTCATGGCGCCACGTGACCACCGTTTCCTTTAGTGTTGGAAGGCGCCTTATTTGGCTCGAGGGGCGGACGGTGGGGGCCAGGGGGGAGCGGTGTGGCGGGGGGCGGGGGGTCTGTTGGTAATGTATTTTACAGTGATCGTTTTTTCTGCTGTTGTTGTTTTGTTTCGTCTTGTTGAGGGGCGGGACGGGGCGGGACGGGCGGGGGCGTGACTGTGGCAATAATGATGATGCTAATAATGACAGTAACAACGAGTGTGTGGTGGCCGACCGAGCGAGGCGAGGCGAGGCAGCGCTGACTTGAAGAGAAGGCGTGGCAGGAGGGGGAGGGGGAGTGGGAGGGAGTTGGCGGGGAGGGGGAGGAGGATGGGGATGGAGTAAGAAGATAAGAACACAGGGAGACTGCAAGAGGCCGAGTGGCCTACACAGGGCAGCTCTAGAATCCCCCCCACTACTCACGATGGGTGAAGTGTTGTTTCAGGGGTTACAGGTAAAGGCTTGATCCTCGTTTACCTTTGGTACAGGTGTACGCTCCAGTCCCTGTCACCTTACTGCACCCACACCTCGCTACCACCTGTCTTCCTCGTCCATGTAGCTATCCAGTCTATTCTTAAAACAAGCTATCGTCCCTGCACTAACTATGTGATTGCTTGGTCTATTCCATTCCCCACCACCCTATTGCTAAACCAATGCTTGCCTATTTCCCTCTTAAATCTATACTTTTTTAATTTAAATCCATTTCTGCGTGTTCTATCCTGCTGGCTAATTCTCAGTACTTTACTTATATCGCCTTCGTTGTAACCCTTGACCCATTTGAATACTTCTATCAGATCTCCCCGCACTCTTCGTCTCTCTAGCGAATGTATGTTGAGATGTTTCAGCCTATTTTGATATGGGAGGCTCCTCAGTCACTGAATCATCTTGGTCATCCTCCTCTGAACTGATTCTAGCAAGTTGATGTCCATTCTGTAGTGTGGGCACCAAAACTGGACAGCACAACCTATAGTAAGTGAGGCCTAACTAACGCTAAATAGAGTCTGAGAATGACCTCTGCACTTTTGTTGGTTACCGTCCTGTTAATAAAGCCTAATACCCTGTTAGCCCTATTCCTCGCACTAATACATTGCTTCCTTAGTTTTAGGTCAGAGTTCACTAACACTCCCAAATCCCTTTCCCACTCTGATCTGCCTATCGCTGTGGAGTCTAAACTATACCCGTGTAATGGGTTGCGTGTTCCTACACTTAGTACGCTACACTTGATGTTGAAATTCATATGCCATTTCTCTGACCATGTAGTGAGGGGGAAGGGGAAGTGTTAGAGTTTTTTGTTTTTTATGTTGATGTTTTTTGTTTTTTTATGATGTTTTTTTTATATTGATGTTTTTAAGATGTTTGTTATGTTGATGTTTTTACGATGTTTTTTATGTTGATGTTTTTATGATGTGTTTTTTTATGTAGATTTTTTATTTTTTTTTTATTCACGTTTTATGTTGATATATTTATATTTTAATGTTTTTTTTTTTATAACGATATCTTTGTTTTTAACATATTAACTACTACTACAACTACTACTACTACTACTACTACTACTACTACTGTTGCTACTACTATACAGCTACTGCTACTACAATACTACTACTGCTACTACTATACTACTACTTCTACTACTATACTACTTCTGTTACTACTAGTGCTAATATCACTACTACTACTACTACTACTTCTACTGCTACTATTACTACAACTACAACTCAGACTTATTATACATATAAACTCCTCTCTCTAAGATATCTAGTTCAAGGGATCGCAGTAATGGCCCCCAGTGTATATTTTGTGTCATACTCACGGGTTTTTCCTAAGATAACGCGTCGGATGTCATCATGTACATATATACGTTTCTCTCTTTGTATCCATAAGGTTTATAAGGGGTCACAGGGGACAGGCATGCTTTCAAGTGCAGTATTTTCGTGTCCTATATATACCCATTCTGTCCCTGTTTTCCTTAGGTTGGACTGCTTTTGTCCACCCTTTTATATTTTTCACCTTACTTTACTACTTTTACTACTACTACTACTACTACTACTCTTATCACTCCTCCTCCCCCACGCTTGCCATGGTGTCACGTGACCTCCGTTTCCTCTAGTCTCTAGTAAGAAAGCGTCTTATTTGAGTTAGGTCGGGGGGAGGGTTGTGGGTGTGGCGGGCGGAGGGGGGAGGGGGTGGGTTGAAGGAGAGGACCTTTAGCAATGGGTGCTCTTTTTCCCTCCCTATGAATGTTCAACCAGTCTTATGGTAAGTATGACTTGTCCAGGAGTATAGATATAAAAGCCTCTGAACTACCCTTAATTGGCTTCCAGAATGTCTTCATTACATTTTTAACAGCAATCATAATGCCACCCGACGTACTTATGCTGAGATCCCTTCCGACACGGTAGATCATCGTGAACCCTAGTTTTTCATAAATATCATTTATGGCGTGCATATCAGCTTCATCACACTTAATTTCACAAAAACAAAGAATATCATGATTCCTACACAAATTACTTCTGGTGTGTATTTTTTTACTTTTAAGACCACATACGTTAAGAGACACTATGTGAATACCTTGTTTAACTGTTGAGGTACCGCTTTCACCATTATTTACTCCTGTTTTGTGCCTAGGGTTGTTGCCTCCAGATATATTAGTGTGGAGAGAGAGAGAGAGAGAGAGAGAGAGAGAGAGAGAGAGAGAGAGAGAGAGAGAGAGAGAGAGAGAGAGAGAGATAGAGAGAGAGAGAGAGAGAGAGAGAGAGAGAGAGAGAGAGAGAGAGAGAGAGAGAGAGAGAGAGAGAGAGAGAGAGAGAGAGAGAGAGAGAGAGAGAGAGAGAGAGAGAGAGAGAGAGAGAGAGAGAGAATATTGTCTCTCCTCTATCTGAGGGAGAGAGAAAAAAGTAGGACAGGAAGACGAGACGATAGAAAGGGAGGAGGAGGAGGAGGAGGAGTAAGCCGGGAGAGAGAAAAAATATGCCAAGGGAGGGAAAGGAGGAGAATAATGATAAAAGAAAAACAAAAAATCAAGAAAAGAGAGAGAAAGAAGAAAGAGGGAGATGTGTAAGGGGAAAAGAGTAGGAAGAGGAGGAACAGAGAGAGAAGGAGGAGGAGGAGGAGGAGGAGAAAGAAAAATAGAGGAAGAAGCGTCGGAAAATTGGGGGACAACATAAGAACATAAGAACGCAGGAGTCTGCAAGAGGCCGGTAGGCCTGTACGAGGCAGCTCCTTTGACCCTAAGCTCCCGTGTATCTAACCCCACCTAATATCGCTGTCCATGAATTTATCTTGTCTATTTTTGAATGTGACAATTGTATTGGCACTCACCACGTGACTGCTAAGCCTATTCCACTCATCCACCACCCTGTTTGTCAACCAATTTTTGCCTGTGTCCCTGTTGAATCTGAATTTATCCAGTTTAAACCCATTACTTCGTGTCCTACCCGGTTCTCTTACCAACAAAATCTTATGAATGTCTCCCTTATTAAAGCCCTTCATCCATTTATAAACCTCGATCATGTCTCCACGCACCCTTCGCCTTTCTAGAGAATGCAAGTTTAACTGTTTCAGTCTTTCCTCGTATGGCAAGTTTCTCAACCCCTGAATCATCTTAGTCATCCTCCTCTGCACCGATTCTAACATTTTGATATACATTCTATAGTAAGGTGACCAGAACTGAACCGCATAGTCAAGATGAGGTCTAACTAATGCTAAATATAGTTTGAGGAAGACTTCGGCGCTTCTGTTGCTTACGCTCCTTGAAATAAATCCCAGTACCCTATTTGCTCGATTTCTAGCTTGAATGCATTGTGCCCTTGGACGGAGATCAGAGCTCACTGAGACCCCTAAATCCCTCTCGCACCCAGACCTGCTTATGAGAGTGTCATTTAAGCAATAGTTATGTGAGAGGTTGTTCCTACCTACACTCAGAATACTGCACTTCCCTACATTGAACTCCATCTGCCATTTATCCGCCCAGTCATACAATCTCTTGAGTTCACCTTGGAAAATACTAGCTCCCATGTATCAGACCAAGCTGAAATTTTGTGCAAATCCTCTTGGAGGCTTTGCCTGTCTTCGTCAGTGTGAACCGAGTTACCAATCTTTGTGTCGTCTGCAAATTTACTAATGTGATTATTGAGTCCAACATCCACATCGGTGATGTAAATAATGAAGAGCACTGGGCCAAGAACCGAGCCCTGAGGGGCGCCACTAGTGACCGGCGCCCACTCTGAGTTAAATCCGTCAATCACCACTCTTTGTTGTCTGTTGCTCAATTAACCAATTCGCGATCCATTGGTGTATTTGACTGTTAATACTTATTTGCTTTAATTTGTAAAGTAATTTATGATGTGGGACTTTATCAAACGCTTTCTGGAAATCAAGATAGACTACGTCCAGTGATTTGGTTACGTCATTAACTGAGAAGCGGTCGTTATAAAAGGTCAATAGGTTTGATTGGCAGGATCTTTTGTTACGGAAGCCATGTTGTGAGTCCCCAATTAATGAGTGGCTTTCAAGGTAACTCACAATTTTGTCTCTAATTATGCTCTCAAGTAGCTAACCTACATCTGAAGTTAGACTAATGGGCTTTTTTTTTTTTTTTTTTTTTTTTACGTCGCGGCCTATTGCGCAGGTAGGGTTCTTCCCGGTGGGGCCTGATGGTCGGCCCAAGGCTTCTTCCCGGTGGGGCCTGATGGTCGCCCCAGCACGTTCTGGCGCAGGCGTGTGTTTATAGTGGCGCCATCTTGTGTTGGCTCATGCTGCCCCCCGGAACTCGTCTTTGAGCCTCTCTTTGGAGAGGTAATCTGGAGCCCGGGTTGATGGGTGGTCTTCAGGCCAGCATATGGGTAGTCTTAGGCCACTCGGCGGTGACTGAAAAACCTAAGCTGTGCGGCGGCCAGGATTCGAACCCGCGTCCCTCCTGGAGCTCCTGAACGCGGGGCCGTCACGCTAACCACTCAGCCACCGCCTCCTGTAATTACTTGGTAATTTTTGTCTCCTTTCTTAAAAACCGGTGTCACCTTAGCCTTTTTCCAATCCGAGGGGACGATTCCTTGTCGCAAGGGCATATTGAATACGGTTGTGAGGGAGGAGAGTATTTCGCTCTTTGTTTCTTTAAGCAGTGTAGGATATACTTTGTCAGGTCCAGGACTTTTATTTGTTTTAAGTGATTGGAGGGCTTTAAGGACTTCATCGATTGTTATTTCAAAGTTAGGCAATGCATGCTCGGGATTTACATTAGTACTAGTGTTGGTGGTAGTGGTGGGAGGACTGTTAGTATTAAACGCCGAGGAAAAGTAATTGTTTAAGAGGTTTGCAACGTGTTGGCTGTCTGTCACTTATTTTTATTATAGTGCACCGTCGCTGTTTGTTAAGGGTCCAATTCCACTTTTGATCGCCTTTCTGTTGTTTATGTAACTGAAGAAGGATTTCGGATTAATTTTACAGTTGGCCGCAATATTTTCTTCATATCTACGCTTTGCCTGACATACTAATCTTTTTACTCGTCGCCTGGCATCATGATAAAGTCTAATGTTTTCGGGCGTGCTTTGTAAAACAATTTTCTCTCCTTGACTGAGTGTTTAATCTCGCTATTAAACCAAGGTGGGCTTTTATTAGTGTTACTTCGCTTCTCACACAAAGGGACGAATGTGTTCTGCTGAGTGAGTAAATGATTTTTAAAGCTTAGCCAGGCGTCCTCTACATTGCCATCATCTGATAGTTGCATTTCTGTTAGTTTTCGTCGGATTTCTACGAAGTTAGCTCTTTTGAAATTGGCCGCCTTTACTTTATTTTCAGTCACTGATGTTTGAGCTCTAATGTCGACGCGCACTAATTTATGATCACAAGAACCGAGGTGTTCTCCTACCGTGACATTACTGACTAGGTTATCTTGGGTCGTTATAACAAGATCTAGTATGTTATTTTGTCGAGTTGGTTCTGAAACCATTTGGCTTAGATAATTTTCTTCTAAAAATTCGATCATTCTATGTGACTCGCCTTCTGTACCTGACAGTGTTGCCCAGTCAATATGGGGGAGGTTAAAGTCTCCTAATATCACGTCGAAGTCAAAATATTACGTCAAAATTTTCTGTCAGAGCAAGACATCTCAGTTCATCAAACTTGTTTCTTAGGCTACGTGCATTGAAACTAAGGACTCTTTGGTTATCTTGAGTCTTCGTAAAAGAGGTGGTGGTACATGCGGGTTCATGGTTACGCGTTTGTTGCGATGCATGGCGTCTATTTACGCGGTCGGGGTGGAGGGACGTGACTGAGAGCGTTTTTTTTGATCGGATGTCACGTACTGCGTCGTTGAGGAGCCTTCCAAATCTGGCTGCCCCGATGGGGGACAGGTGTATTCCGTCCCTGTGGAAGAGTTTACTCTGGCCGTAGAAACTGTCCCAGGCGTTAAAGAACTCAACGTCAAGCTCTCCGCAAAGAGTCTGTAAGCGGCTGTTGAGGCTGAAGGCCTTGCTGAAGAAGTCGCTCTCATCCCGTGTCCGTGGTAGAATTCCTGAAATCAAAATGTTAGGGGATTTAGACTTGTACTGCTGGATGAGCCTACGGTTCTTGTCCAGCAGTTCCTCAGACCGGGTCGTGGTGATGTCGTTCGTACCTGTATGGAGAACAAAGAGTGAGTCATTAGGAGCCTCAGCGGAGACCTCGGCCAGGGCAGCAGTGATGTCGTCAACTCCAGCTCCGTGATAACAGTAGTTACGCCTACGACGGGGGACTCTTCCACAGAATTCAACCACCTGATGGCGAATCAAAGAGTCCCTGACCAAGAAAATGCTCTGCTCGTCGTCCTCCTCCTCCAGTTTGGCATATCTGTTGTAGCAATAAGTAGGATAAATGGCTCTAGGGGCGGGTCTGGCTCCTCCTCTCATGGGGGTGAAGCTTTCAGCGTCACCGTTCCCCTGTGACGTGATTTCATCGGAAGGTGGCTGGGCATGGAGAGCAGGCGGCGGGTGATGAGGCGTCAGTTGCAACATGTGTGACGATGTTGGCCTGGATAAACTCCTGCAAGGTTTCAACAGTACGTGTTAGTTCGGTGATCTTCTCCTGGCCAGCTGTCAGCCTTTCGTCCTGTTGAAGGAGTCTGGTTTCCATCTGTTGGCTCAACAGGCAGATCTTGCACACGGTCGATCGTCCTGTGAAGAAATGGCTTGAGAAGTTACCTTAACAAGTCGAGCATGTCTTTAGCGCCATCTTGGTAAGGAGGAGAGAGCAAGTGAGTAGTGTTTTTTTTTTTTTTTTTTTTTCGTCGGGTCAGAGGGTCTTGCGCGCGATTATATATATATATATATATATATATATATATATATATATATATATATATATATATATATATATATATATATATATATATAGCGAGAGTCGGCGTGAGAGAGAGAGAGAGAGAGTGAGAGAGAGAGAGAGAGAGAGAGAGAGAGATGGTAGGAGGAAGAAGGCGTGGGAGGGAGGGGGAGAGAGTGGGAAGAGGAAGAATTTGAGGCGCACGAGGGAGAGGGAGAGAGAGGGAGCGCTGGAAGGAGAAAAGAGGGAGGGAGAGGTAGAGGGGGAGGGATGGAAAGAAAAGAGGGGGGAAGGGGAAGTGGGTACAAGAGAGAGAGAGAGAGAGAGAGAGAGAGAGAGAGAGAGAGAGAGAGAGAGAGAGAGAGAGAGAGAGAGAGAGAGAGAGAGAGAGAGAGAGAGAGAGAGAGAGAGAGAGAGAGAGAGAGAGAGAGAGAGAATTAACATTATCTACAACCCCCTCCTCCTCCTCCTTTTGTATTTACCTAGAATTAACACTGAGCACGGCCAGAGATAAGTGCTTGTCAGAGGGCCACTAATATGGAACGCCTTGCCTCCGTGCATCAGAAGTATAGGAAATATGTCTAGATTTAAGAGAAACCGCAAAGATCACACGTTACACCATAATCTTCCTCTCTAATAAAGGAATAAGACAATAAATTCAAAATTCAATTCAATTCTTCCTCCTCCTCCTTCGTCTTTCAACACGTATGTGAACTCCCTACTAGTGGCTGTATCCAAGATCAAGAGAATAGACCAGGTCTTTTCACGCGCAGGTTTTGACGTCATCAGCAGTATGATAGAGAGTAGGCGGAGAATAATAAGGAAAACGAGAGATATTTCATGGGATAATGAATCATTTTCAGTTTTCGTGTGTGTGTGTGTGTGTGTGTGTGTGTGTGTGTGTGTGTGTGTGTGTGTGTGTGTGTGTGTGTAATGAACCTTCTTATCCAAGTATTTCTGGAACTATTCCTACTCGCCGCAATCATCCTCTATTGAACAGTTCTCCTGTCCACCCTGACACTCCTGTAACACCTTAACCTCTTCTATTCAGTCTTTTCTTACCCCTAGCTGCCCATTAATTGTGTGACTGCTTCAGTTCCTTAATCCTAAATGCAAGAGTCACCCATCGAAATCAAAGAAAATGGAGCACACAGGATGCATCTACACCTGTGGTCAGGTGAAGACTGGTGGGCAGGTTTTAGTCGAAGCAGTCTGAGGGGCTGCAGGTGACGTCCTTGCGCAGAAGAGGAGAAATCTGGTACGAGGTTGAGAAGACCTGTTATATTCTGTTGATCTTGGCTGCATCATCCAGCTCAAGCCTGTGCTGTCTAACCTCCTGCGGGCCGCACACTTCCACATTTCGTCGCCCAGGCACACACATTGGACACGGTTTTCGTAGGAGTTTTGGGCATTTCCAGGGGAAGTTAACGACTCTGGTGGTAGTTTGACCCTTCCTCTGTACCATGACCTTAAAAAAACACTCATTAGAACACGCTTAATCTCCTTTTTTGGCTTTTGAAAGTCGTTGATGTGAGGAAGAAGCGTCTAATGTTGACCTAAGAATGTCAGCGTGGATACAACAAGCCTGGCCACTGGTGGTGCGCAGCTTGACGTGGCAGGGGCGAGGGAGGTAGGGTCAACGCATGTGCCAGGGCGCCGAAATGTGAGACGGGATGAGGGAGGGAGAGTAAGGGTCGTATTCTAAATCATTAAGGAGCCCGAGTACACACCTTTGACATGGCTTTCGGAGGAGCCATGGCCATTTTCAGGGGTAGTTTTATGACCCTGGTGATAGTCTGCCCCTTCCTCTGCACCATGCACGTGAATACACACTCATGAGAACCCGATTGATCTTCTTTCCTGCCTTTGGAAATTGTGGGTGGGAGAGGCGGAGGCGTCTGAGAATACCGACCCACAGAATCTTACTGCGACCTCCTTTTACCCAACCGCTCCGCGCATTCTCACAGCACTTTGCCGCGTCTTCTTTATCTCTCTTGGTGATGGTACCAGTCAGCCACACGCGCCCGTATTACAAGCTATCCCTCCCCAAGCCATTCCCTTGAGATCAGTCCAGTCAGCTACACACGCCCGTATTACAAGCTCTCCCTCCCCAAGCCATTCCCTCGAGATCAGTCCAGTCAGCCACACACGCCCGTATTACAAGCTCTACCTCCCCAAGCCATTCCCTTGAGATCAGTTTCAATAGTACCAGTCAGCCAGACACGCCCATATCACAAGCTCTCCCTCCCCAAGCCATTCCTTTGAGATCAGTCCAGTCAGCCACACACGCCCTAGGTCGTCGGGCGTTGTGGGGAAAAGGACCCAACCATCTCCTCTTCTCCCTTTACTCCATAATAGTCACGTGTGTGTGTAGGGGTGGAGGTGTTCAGGGAGAGGATTAATTATCACTATTGTAAGGCCGCTCCGGGTCCTGTGTCGGTTGTGAATGCTTTCTCAACAACTCTTGGATAATCTTCCCCGGGCGAGTGTGGGTACGAGGTCTTCAAGGTGTTAAGAAGTGCTCTGGCTAGCTGCTCTGAGTTGACTATGTCTGGTGGGAGTGAGAGGATGGTGTGTGACGTCGTGGCTGGTGGGAGTGGTGCAGTGGAGGGTGGAGGAGTGGCCAGTGGGGTGGCAGACAGTACAATGGAGTTGGTAAACTCTCTCTTGAAGAGGACAGAGGACTTGGAGAAGACTGTGGAGGACATGAGAGAGGAAAATCGAATCCTCCGATCAACAGGTTCTCAGTCAGGCGATGGACAGAGTACGCAGTCTGCAGATGGGGGCAGGCAGGTGGTAGATAACCGAGGAAGCCGCCTAAAGCTGAAGAGGTCCACGCCTGGAGGTGTGGAGTGCCGCAACTCCTTCCAGGCTCTCTCTGAGACGAAGGAGGAGGAAGCAGTGGAGGTGCAGGAGGTGAAGGAGAGGGGGGGAAATGACAAATCCCTGCCCACAGGTAACATTTTGGTTGTTGGGGATAGCCAGGTCAGGTTTTTAGATAGGGCCTTCTGTGCTAGAGATAGGAAGCGTAGGACCCGGGTGTGTTTTCCAGGGGCGGGGATTAGGGATGTCAGCGATAGGGTAGAGACGTGCATGGCAGGCGAGGGAGTCAAACCCATCGTCTGCCTGAGCGTGGGAGGGAACGACATAGGCAGGGTAGGTAGCGAGCAGCTTCTGCGTCGCTATAGGGAGGCTCTGCGTAGGGTCACGGGTAAGGGCGGTGTTCCTGTGGTGTGTGGGGTTCTGCCAAGGCGGCGGGTTGGTGGCATTTGGCTGTCCAGGGCTATTGCATTAAACTGCAGGTTGGCAGATTATTGCAAAGCCAATGGATGGACATTTGTCGACACCTGGGACAGATTTTATGGCATTAACCACCTATACCAGAGGGATGGGGTTCACCTTTCACGAGAGGGGGTTCAGATCTTGTCTGATTCCCTTGAACGTGGATTGGGGGTCTTACAGGGTCTTTTAGAGTAGGTAAGAGGGGGCCTAAGACGGCAATAGCTAGTGGGAACATTAAATGTAATAATAATAATACCAGTTACAGGGTAAATCAAGGGGTAGGTATAAATGTGTACTATACAAACAGTAGAAGCATTAGGAATAAGATAAATTTATTGAGGGGAAAGGGGTGGGTAGAGAAATTTGATATGATAGCGATCATAGAGTCATGGATTGATACTGCAGACAGACACTTTCTCCCAGAATTAGAGATTGAAGGGTATAGGTTATTCCACCAAGATAGAATAGGCAGATAGGGAGGTGGGGTCGCACTCTTCGTCAGGGACAATCTTAATTGTGTCATTAACAACTCAATCAAGGTAGATAGCAATACAGAATCCCTCTGGGTAGAAACAATAGGTAGGAAGGAGGAGCTTGTCATAGGAGTACTTTACAAACCTCCCAACCTTAACATGGATAGTAGCCAACCCCTTTTACAGGAAATTAGTAGGGCGTCAAGATATATGAATATGTGTGTAATTGGGGATTTTAATTATAAGAAAATAGAGTGGGATACTTTATCAGGAGACCAGGTGGCGCAGGATTTGTTAGATGTGATACAGGATAGTTTCCTTAAGCAATTAATTAGAACACCAACGAGGGAAGAAAATATTTTGATTTGTTGTTAACTAATAGAGAGGACATAACAAGCAACATAGAGGTTGGGGATTCATTAGGTAACAGTGATCATTAGGAAATTAGATTTAATATTAAATGGGAGGACAGAGTCAGCAGTAACAACACATTAATACCTGACTTCAGGAAGGCGGACTACGAGGGATTAAGAAAGCAGCTGCAAAGGATTAGGGGAGTAAGATCAGAAGTAGGTCAGGGCCCAGAGCAGGGAGGGGCGGTAATCTCTGGTGAGGTCACTAGTCAGGTCAATAGCTTGGAGGGTGAGTACAATAGTCTGGTCAGGGAGATTAAACTAGGGCAGCAACAGTTTATACCTCACAGGGAAGTCAGCTCAACAGACAGACAGGCTAAAAACTGAAATAGGAAGGAAGAGAGTACTATATGTTGGAATCAAGAGGGGGGAAACTCACCTTAGGGATAGTTACAACGATTTAGCTAAAACAGTAAAGAAGAACACGCGTATAGCAAAACGTAATTATGAGATTAGAATTGCCAGGGAAGCAAAGACCAATCCAAAGGGTTTCTTTCAGATTTATAAGACCTAGGTCAAGGATAAGACAGGGCCGCATAAGTCAGGAGAATCACTGATTGATAGTGATAAGGAAGTGAGCGAGGCGTTAAATAGATATTTCTTAACTGTATTTACCAAAGAAAGATTAGATGATATACCTCAGGGAGAACAGATCTACAGGGGAGAAGAGGTAGAAGAATTAACCGACATCAACATAAGTAGGGAGCTCGTGATATGACAGACAGATAGATTTAAAGTCACTAAGGCGCCAGGTCCAGATGAAATTTTCCCCAGGGTATTAAAGGAATGTAAAACTGAAATCAGTGGGCAGCTAACTGAAGTTTTCAGGAAGCCGCTAGACACAGGGGTGGTGCCAGTTTCATGGAGGCAGGCACATGTTATTCCAATATTTAAGAAGGGAGACAAATCTTCTATGGAGAACTATAGGCCGATTAGTTTGACGTCAGTTATAGTTAAATGATTGAGTTAATAATAGCTGATAGTATTAGGGACCATATTGACTGACATAATTTAATTCACGTCTCACAGCATGGGTTTACCAAAGGAAAATCGTGCCTCACTAATCTTTTATCCTTTTACAGTAGAGTATACGAGGTAGCTGACAATGATGAGAGCTGTGATGTGGTTTATCTTAATTTTAGTAAGGCCTTCGATAAGGTACCTCTCCAGAGACTGTTAAATAAAGTCGAGGCTCGTGGGATAAGAGGGAAATTACTTGATTGGATTAAGGCGTGGATTAGCGACAGGAAACAGAGGGTTACCATTAACGGTAAAAAATCCGAAATGGGTAATGTTACCAGTGGAGTTCCTCAAGGTTCAGTTTTAGGCCCGCTTTTATTCATTATCTACATCAATGACATAGACAATGGGATAACTAGTGACATAGGTAAATTTGCAGATGACACCAAAATAGGACGCACTATTAGGACAGGGGAGGATGCTAGAGCACTGCAGGAGGATCTCAACAAACTGTCAGCTTGGTCAGAGAAATGGCAGATGAATTTTAATATCACCAAGTGTAGCGTACTTAGTGTAGGAACACGCAACCCATTACACGGGTATAGTTTAGACTCCACAGCGATAGGCAGGTCTGAGTGTGAAAGGGATTTGGGAGTGTTAGTGAACTCTGACCTAAAACTAAGGAAGCAATTTATTAGTGCAAGGAATAGGGCTAACAGGGTATTAGGCTTTATTAATAGAGTGCAGAGGTCATCCTCAGACTCTATCTAGCGTTAGTTAGGCCACACTTAGATTATGCTGTCCAGTTTTGGTGCCCACACTACAGAATGGACATCAACTTGCTAGAATCAGTTCAGAGAAGGATGACCAAGATGATTCAGGGGCTGAGGAACCTCTCATATCAAAATAGGCTGAAACATCGAAACTTACATTCACTAGAAAGACGAAGAGTGCGGGGAGATCTGATAGAAGTATTCAAATGGGTCAAAGGTTACAATAAAGGCGATATAAGTAAAGTACTGAGAATTAGCCAGCAGGATAGAACTCGCAGTAATGGATTTAAATTAGATAAGTATAGATTTAGGAGAGATATAGGCAAGCATTGGTTTAATAATAGGGTGGTGGGGGAATGGAATAGACTCAGCAATCACATAGTTAGTGCAGGGACGATAGCTTGTTTTAAGAGTAGACTGGATAGTTACAAGGACAAGGATGACAGGTGGTAGTGGGGGGGAATCTGGAGCTGCATTGTGTAGGCCATTAGGCCTCTTGCGGTCTCCCTATGTTCTTATGTTCTTATTACAAGCTCTCCCTCCCCAAGCCATTCCCTTGAGTTCAGTTCCAACCGTGAAGGTAGAATTGATGGAGTCGACACGGCCCGCTAATCCCATTCATTGATGTGAAGCCGCCGAACTGTTATTTTTAGGGCCGGAAGATGAGGGATACCCGGGTGAGAGCAGCCTGGCCGAGCCCATTAAGGGGGAGTCTGACCTGACGACACCTGACACCTGGCAGATGTCCACAACCCTGCGGCCCTAAAAATGACAGTTCGGCGGATTCATTTAATTGGGCTGATGTCGACTCCACCAATTCTACCTCCATGGTTCCAACAGTACCAGTCAGCCAGACTCGCCCAGACTCAGACCCAGCAAGCTCTCCGGGGACCACTGTTACGGGCTAATGGCTACAACCAACATGTTAATTTCCTCTGAGCAATAGTACTGTCCCTCTCCTCCCATTCCCTTCGCCCACTAATCCCATTCCGCCGCAACGCCAACTCCTTGCTTCCTTTTCTCCCATTCTTCGTCCTCCCTTATTTTACCCAAGCCGTATTCTGTTTCCTCCCACCTTTCACCTCTCTTCTTTTCCCACCTTTTCCTCTTCCTTTCCCCTTATATTCATCTGGGTTAGCGAGTGAAACGTCAGCTCCGCCTGTTACAAGGAGAGAAACATATGTTCATAAACGATGCCCCTTGTGCTGTTGGTGCAGATCGGCGGCGACTCCCTGGTGACGGATAAGCGAGGGGGTGGGGAGAGAGAGAGAGAGAGAGAGAGAGAGAGAGAGAGAGAGAGAGAGAGAGAGAGAGAGAGAGAGAGAGAGAGGGGGTTGCATGGACTCCAAGGATTTATCATTATTAAGTTTTCAGGCTATTTTAGTCTGTCTCTCTCTCTCTCTCTCTCTCTCTCTCTCTCTCTCTCTCTCTCTCTCTCTCTCTCTCTCTCTCTCTCTGTGTGTGTGTGTGTGTGTGTGTGTGTGTGTGTGTGTGTGTGTGTATCGTTCACTCATGGTCTTATGACATTCTTGACTCGTTAACACCAGCCAGTATCCTGTCGACGAGAGAGAGAGAGAGAGAGAGAGAGAGAGAGAGAGAGAGAGAATACTTTCCTATGGTGCTGTGGGGCGACGGAAACACACACACACACACACACACACACACACACACACACACACACACACACACACACACACCGCTCCGGTAGCTTGATCGGTAGAGCGCCGCGCTGCAAGGCTTCACGGCCAAACAGGCGGTGGTTCGAGCCCCGCTCAGGCCGGATTCTTTGCATTGAGTAGGAGTGGTTACTGTCCCTCCTTGAGGAAGGGGGATGGGGTGTGTGGTGTGTGAGGTCCTGGCAGTACCCAGAGATCGACGATAATGAGTACTTGCTCACGTCGGGAGGGTACCTTCTGGCGAAAGCGAGTCACACTCGTGATCAGGCCGTGGTGAAAAAAAATTACACACACACACACACACACACACACACACACACACACTGCCTTGATAGCACAGTGGCTTAAGGCTTTGCCCTGTCAAGCTCGAGCCAGGCAGGCGGAGGTTCGAGCCCCGCCCAGGCCGAGATTTTTCCGTTGCCAAGGAGCGGTTACTGGCCCGCCTTGAGCAAGGGGGGCGGCGTGTGTGGAGTGTGAAGGTCCCGGCATTGCCCAGAGATACACTATAACAAGGAGCGGTTACTGTCCCCCTTGAGCAAGGAGAGCGCCCAGAGATACGGTTACTGTTGAGCAAAGGGGACGGGGGGTGTGGTGTGTGCAGGTACAGGCAGTGCCCAGATATACCCCATAACAAGGAGGGGTTGCTGTCCCCCCTTGAGCAAGGAGAGTGCCCAGAGATCGACTATTTAGCCTTGCTCTTGTCGGGAGGGTACTCCCTGGCGATGACAAGTCCAGCTCGTGATCAGGCCATGGTGAATTACACAGAAAGGGAGAAAGGTGTTATATATAACGTTAGAGCCAGCATTTTTGGTATTTTTCCTTGCCATCATCATAACCGTCATCACCGTCACCATCATCATCACCATCACCACCATCATTATCATTATCATCATCATCATCATCATCTACATTATCATCATTATCGTCATTACTATCATCATCACCGTCATTACTATCATCATCACCTCCATCATCACCATCACCATCATCACCACCATCGTCATCATCATTACCATCATCACCGACATTACTATCAACATCACCACCACCATCATCATCATCATCATCACCATCATCATTATCATCACCATCATCATCATCACCACCATAACCATCATCATCACCATCATCAATACTGTTATCACTATCATCATCATCATCACCATCATCTCCATTATCATCATTACCATCATCATCATCATCATCATCACCATCATCACCGACATTACTATCAACATCACCACCACCATCGTCATCATCATCATCATCACCATCATCATCATCATCACCATCATCATCATCACCACCATAACCATCATCATCACCATCGTCAATACTGTTATCACTATCATCATCATCATCATCACCATCACCACCACCATCATTATCACCATCATCATCACCATCATCATCGTCATCATCACCATCATCTCCATTATCATCATTACCATCACCACCATCATCACCACCATCACCACCACCATCATCATCATCATCGATATCATCACCACCACCATAACCATCATCACCACCTTCGTTATGCCCCACCATCATCACCATCATCATCATCATCAGCACCACCATCATCATCATCATCATCATCATCACCATCATCATCATCATCACAATCATCATCATCATCATCATCATCATCACCATCATCACAACCACCACCATCATCATCATCACCATCATCATCACCACCATCATCATCATCACCATCATCATTACCACAATCATCATCACCATCATCACCACCATCATCATCACCACCATCATCATCATCATCATCATCACCACCATCATCATCATCATCATCACCACCATCATCATCATCATCACCACCATCATCATCATCATCATCACCACCATCATCATCATCATCATCATCATCATCACCACCACCACCACCACCACCACCACCATCACAACCATCATCACCATCATCATCATCACTGTCATCATCCACATCACCAACATCATCACCATCATCATTAGCACCACCATCATTACCTTCATCATTACCACATCATCATCACCATCTCTGTCATCATCACCATCATTATAATTATTGCATCATCACAATAACTGCGATGATGGAAACCTTATGATGAGGACGATAATAGTATAACAATAATAACAATATCAACAAGAACAACAACAATAATAATAATAATAATAATAATAATATTAATAATAATAATAATAATAATAATAATAGTAACAATGATAAAAAAAAAAAATAATAATAATAATAATAATAATGATGATGATGATGATGATGATAATAATAACAATAATAATGGCAGTAATACCGGCTCCATTATGTTCAATTATCCAATAAAGGCTGCGGCGCGCTGGTTAATTACGTGTGAATGATGCATTAAGGGTGGACACACACACACACACACACACACACACACACACACAGTAACACGCTGCAGGTCGAATTTGCCGCATGTTTCTCCTGGTCCATCTTCCCTGAGGTCACCGCTCCTTCCGCTCCACCACTCAGCAAGCTCAGCCTCTCCTGCAAAGCCATGTGGAGAGGCCTGGCAAGGGTGAGGGCTGAGGGAGGAGGAGGAGGAGCGGGCTGAGGCGATGGTGGTGATGGTGGCAAGGGGCGCAGGATGTTGATAAGGAGGAGGAGGAGGAGGAGGAGGAGGGTATACTCGTCCCATTCTCTCACGTGTTGTTGTGTCGTTAGTGCCAAGACAAAGGCCAATACTCTCGCACGTTCCGGCGCCTGCACACCGGGACGGAGTGAATGCAAGAGTTGTGTGTGGTTGGGTTGAGTTGTGGGGTGGTTTTAGGGGGCAGTCTTGTGCGATGTTTGGAGGGGTTGGGAATTGTTGTGAGGTGGTTGAGAAGGGTTGTGGGGTTGTTTTCGGGGGCTGGGAAGTGAGTGGTCGTTGGGGAGGGGCGTTGGGCGTTTGGGAGACAGATTTTTTTTTTTTTTTTTCGCGTTTTAACTCTCTCTCTCTCTCTCTCTCTCTCTCTCTCTCTCTCTCTCTCTCTCTCTCTCTCTCTCTCTCTCTCTCTCTCTCTCTCTCTCTCTCTCTCTCTCTCTCTCTCTCTCTCTCTTTTTCGTGTCTATATAGAGTATATGTAACTTGGATGTAAATACATGCAGAAGTATTGATAGATGGGTGCTGTACATTGAGTGATGTAATGTTGGCGTGACCGTTCCTGTGCGCTCTTGTTAAATTTGAAAAAATAACTAACTAATTAATTAAAACGTACGTACTTAATGATTCCAGAGTGCTTCGAATTTTTGTGACGGTATGACGTGTGTGTGTGTGTGTGTGTGACACGAGACAGCGACCAATACATACAAGAACACAGAAGAACAATTCAGGCCGATTTTTATAAACAAGGACATCCACACAGCATCCAGGAGAGAGATGTTGTGGCTGCGCAGAAGAGAAAGAGAGGAGAACGAAAAGCCGGAGAATGCAGGCGCAGACATCTTCTACGACAGGAAAAACCGGGTACCGCTGCGTAATGGAGAAGCGATCGACAGGTAGTCCTAATTTTTCTTTGGGAGGAAGAAGCAGACAGGTCTAAATACACACGTATGTTTGTGGGATGTTGCAGGGCTGAAAGATAAACTGCAAAACCCAGATTTACAAAGTTTTTTGTTGAAATTTGACATTGTGTGGTTGTTAAAAATCAAGATGTTGCAAAGAAGTGCACCGGGGCTCAATGTGTACGTAAATAAACGCAACGAAAATGAGCACAGGAGGCGTGATGATGACGGTGAAGTGTGTCTTATGCAGTATGTAACTCGAGTTGATATGGAAACAGAAGGTCAAATTTGGGTAGAGTTGTCATGTTGGCCGAGAGTGAAATTGGGCGAAGCGTACATCCCCCTGAAGACCCCATTCCACCACCCTGCCCTCCTGGGTGCGCTGGCTGGACGTGTTGCTCACTGTGAACGTGCGGCGGTCGTGGGTGACCCCAATGCCCGGGTTGGAAAGCTAGACATAAGTGATGAAAATGATGGATTGTATGAACTATGAAGTAGTAGATGGCAGAGTGAATAATATGGGAAGATCGATCATTTTGATAATGCTATGGTTGTGGCCTTCCTCCTGACGTACGCGAACAATCAAATTGGTGGCAACTTGTCTTTCCGCCTTTCACAGCGGATATCTAAGATAGATTTGTGTTTGGTGAAGCAGAGTGCTGCGAGTATGATTACAGATCTACAAATACGGCAGGATGTAAAATTAAAGGTTCGGATCATGCGCCACTAACTCTATCACTTAATAAGATAAACTGTGATGTCCGCTAGCCTGCTTCTTGAGGATGGTAGCGGTTTGGGTGAGTCGTACAAGTGAGTTTCCAGTAACACTATTGTATCTCGAGGCCCTAAGTGTAATGAGGTAGAAAAGGAAGAATTTGCGTCGATATTGGCTCAGCGTGTACCGCCGAACATGGATATTTTCGGACCCATGATAGTGTGTCAGATGCAGTTACAGTGGCATGTAATGTAATTAATGGTATTGCTAAAGCGTGTGTAACAGTGGCGAGGGTACAGATCAGGAGGGTGATCTCACAGAAAAGGTTGCTAGAAGTAAATGATGCAACCTAGAACCATCTGGAAGGCAATAGATTGCAAAGGGGAGGCACAATATACCGAGAATGATTCACCTGATGAAACTCAACTTAAAGCTCATTTTGAGGAATTGCTAAACCTTATTAGCCAAGAGGACAAAAAAATAGATAACCGAGACTTGCCCAGAATCCCAGTGCTGGACGACACTTTTACTGTGCCTGAACTAGATACGGCAATAAATTTCATGAAAAAGAATAAGAGTTTCGTAGGAGTATGTGCATTACTTGTATAAACTTCCAGTGTCGTGGTTCATATTTCTGTTAACTGTGATTATTATGCGATTATGTCAAGCACACAAAGGCGAAGCTGTATGTGGAGTTTATTGACTTTAGTAAAGCCTACGACATGGTCATCGAAATAAATTATTGCAACATCTAAAGCCTCTAGGCTGTGGAAAAGCTATGTCAATAGCAATAAGGGACAAGTACAAATGTACTCGGAATATATTACAGGCGGCAACAGTGGAAGGTACAGCGGGAGTGAGGCAGAGTGCTCCGTCTAGTTGCTTGTTATTCATTATATACATATATGGATAAGATGGTAAAGCAAGCCATACAACAGGACGGATTCCTGGGTACCTTGCACGAGCTCCTGTTCATGGCCGACACTGTTGGCTTGGCCACGTCACGTGCATTGTGTATATAAAAGTTATATGCTGTGCTATATTACTGTGACAAATATGGAATGATGTTGAATGAGAATAAGACATTTTTTGTTATTAATCATAGCAAAAATGACAAATTACCGATAGTAATACAAAGGCATAGAACAAGTTATTATAATAGGTATTTGTACTTGGGAGCTTGGCTCAAAGACACAGGGAAAGTGGAAGAGGCGAGACAGCTGCATGCAACGCAAGGACAATGCGTGGTTAATAAATTCGCTGTGTTTTGTGCTGTTAACACAGAAATCCCCTTTACTATAAACGTAGAGTGTGTGAGGCAGCTCTAACATCTGCCTTACTGTTGAGCAGTAAGACATGGCTCACCAACAATTGCCAATACAACCTACTTGTTAAATGTTTGTCAGGGGTGAGACACAATACCAGCATTAGTGTGTGTTGTGTTGAGTCAGGAGTTATTCCGTTTCACCGTGTATTAGCTGTAAGGAGGAAACGTTTCTTCGGAGCTAAACTGAGTATGCCAGCTCAAGAAAAAGCATTTCATTTCACCTATAACTTGTGTCAAGAGGCAGACATCCCAGGCTTTTGGCTCATACGGAAGAAGTTGGAGTTCGAACTTAATGTGAACCCAATAGAACGACTAATCGAGACAGTAAGAAACAATCCCGAGACTTCGACCAAGTATGTCACACAGGGTTGGGTCCAAGTACAGGCGACTGTACTGAAGTCCAAGTCCAAATACCTGGATATATTTCAAGTATAAGTACAAGTAGTCACTCTGCTATGCACTAAAGTCCAAGTGCATGTCACTGTACTGAAGTACAAGTACTTTATGTGATAAAAAAAAGTTCCTGTCACAGATTCGTGAAGCACGAAAGTTAGTAGTTTTTGTCTCTACACATTAATGAGACATAATAATATTACACTACAATATCATAACACTCAATGTACGTATTTACCCAATAGTATCATCACAAAGGTCACTAGAATCTATATACAGTATATAAGTTTTGATTAAATACAAAGTAATTGTTTGTACTTGAATGTTACTTGGTATTTTTCAGGTACTTTGAGTCAAGTACAAGTACAATTGAATTTTTAAACTCCAAGTACATGAAAATCTGTACTTAAGTCCAAGTACATGTTTCCTCTCAGTTTTCACACAGGAAAATCTAACAACCATTCCGGAGAGAGTTCAGGTGTATGAGGGCGAACATAACGACAAGTTGAGAGATGTGACAATGACCAGGCAGGTAGTCCAGGATGAGATTGTTAGGTTGAAGAAAAACAAATCGCCAAGCCCAAACGAAATATTCCCACGTGTCCTGAAAAAATGTAAGGAGGCCCTCAGTGGGCCACTTACCGATATCTTTAAGATGTCGGTAAATTCTGGGTACGTGCCCAGCCAATGGAAAGTAGCTAATGTGACGCCGATTTTCAAAGACGGAAACAAGTCAGCCACCTCAAATTATCGCCCAATTAGCTTAACATCAGTTGTAGACAAGATGTTGGAGTCAATCATAGCTAGGAACATGCGGGACCATCTAGAGAAGCATAGTTTAATTCATGACTCATAGCATGGGTTCTCGAAGGGTAGGTCTTGCCTAACTAATCTGTTGTCCTTCTACACTAAAGTAATCGAGACGTCTGACAGAGATGAAAGCTATGACATATTATATCTAGATTTCAGTAAAGCGTTCGACAAAGTCCCTCATCACCGGCTATTACTAAAATTACAGGCTCACGGCGTAGATGGGAAAGTCTTGAACTGGATCAGGGCGTGGCTTAGTGGTAGAAAGCAGAGAATGCTAATCAATGGTAAAAAATCTGAATGGGGCAGTGTTACGAGTGGAGTCCCACAGGGGTCTGTGTTGGGTCCGCTGCTTTTTATCATTTACATCAGTGACTTGGACACAGGAATTAGTAGTGATGTCAGTAAGTTCGCAGATGATACCAAGATCGGTTGAGTAATCCAATCAGACCAGGACGCTTGCGTTCTCCAGGATGAACTTGACAGATTATATGATTGGGCGGGGAAGTGGCAGATGGAATTCAATGTCGGGAAGTGTAGTATTCTGAGTGTAGGTAGGAATGACCCCTCATAAAATAAGCAGGTCTGGGTGTGAGAGGGACTTACGGCCGTAGTAGTAATCTCTCCCAATCCCGTTTCCTTCCCTTCCTTTTCCCTTGGCTGTGAACCGCAGTTGGGATTGATTAACACTACCTCGAGAGAGAGCGGATGGGGTCGAAAAAGTGTTGACTTCGCGGGGTGAGAAGCAGGACATCTTCGGCTTCTCCTTCCTATATTTCATGAATAAATAGTGTTCTATTTGTTATTATAGAAGGAAATATATTGAAAAGTATCAGAATATTTTTATGACTGATATTACATCCCAAACTTTGCTAAAGTTAATATATACTTTTTAGCTTGTAAAGACTCTGGTGTTTCCATTAGCTTGAAAACATACAGCTATTCCTGAAGATTCCTTTAAAATTGTCCCCAAGAATGGCAAAAGACGGCAGATTGATGACTAAATATGGTATTATTATGGCAATACTTAACATATACCACAAAAAAAGGGCATTTCTTGGCGACCACCTTGATTTAAGACTAAAATGCCATAAACGACACGACCTGGCAACCCCTCTTTGGCTGCCCCATGGCTGCCCAGGTGTGTGTGTCCAGTCATGGATCCATAAATTAACTCATGTCTCATAAATTAACTTACCCGTGTTACTTGTTATTTACATGTAGATCAACTACGCTATTGTTTTGTTTTATGATATATAATGTGTATGAATACAATGGTGTATGAAAAATGCATTATTTAACTCATTTTCTATAATTATTGGTTTGAGAGTGCTGCCAACATTATTATGACGTGCGGATTGGTCTTGGTCTGGCCCTCATATCTGTCCCGGGGATGGGAAGGTGACGGGGCTGCTTATACATTCCCCAGTTCCGCGTATGAGGATGGGGTCGGGAAGGGAATGGGGAAGACTAACATTATGGCCGTTAGGAGTCTTAGTGGGCCCAATGCATTCAGGCTAAGAATCGTGCAAACAGGGTACTGGGTTTCATCTCGAGGAGCATAAGCATTAGAAGCGCTGAGGTCATCCTCAAACTTTACTTAGTTCTAGTTAGACCTCACTTTGAACGCGGTACAATTCTGGTCACCCTACTATAGAATGGGTATCAAGATGTTGGAATCTGTACAGAGAAGGATGACAAAAATTATTCAAGGTGTGAGAAACTTGCCTTATGAGGATAGACTTAAACATTTAAATCTACACTCTATAGAAAGGCGAAGGTTGCGAGGAGATCTTATCGAAGTCTATAAATGGATGAAGGACTTTATTAAAGGGGATGTCAATAGGGTTTTGGTAGTAAAAGAGCCAGGTAGGACATGCTGCAATGGTTTTAAGTTAGACAAATTAAGATTCAGCAAAGACATAGGCAAGAATTGGTTCACCAATAGAGTTGTAGATGAACGGAACAGGCTTGACAGCCATGTTGTGGGTGCCAATACCATTGATACATTCAAGAAGAGGTTCGATAAATTCATGGATAGTGAGGTAAGGTGGGGTTAGGATTACAGGAGCTGCATTGTATAGGCCAACCGACCCCTTACAGACTCCTTACATTCTTATGTTCTTATGTTATGTTCTTACTTGGAAACAACCCTGATGTCACATGTAGAACTGAACTCAACCCAGAGATAAATGTACGTAATGTGTATTCCGAAAGAGTGTATGTACCGGATTATTTTAGACAGGCATTCACAAGGTGGCCAGCGGGGCGTGTTACAGTATGTGTTCGTGTTGGCTGGAGTACTGTTTGTGAGAGTGAAAAATGTATTTATGATGTCAATGAATGTGTCGTGTAGTTGGCGTCTGTTTGTGTGGGGAATAATGGGGTTGGGGGCGTCAGCATCGGGAGGGTCAAATAGGGATATTGCAGTCCAGTCAATGTCGGGGAGGTTGAAATCACCTGTGATCCAGATGTGTTTGTCTGCCTGTATGCGTGAAAGAGAAATTTGAAGGTTGTGTAAATTGTCTGTATTAGTAGAAGGCGGTCTGTAAAAAGCAGCAATAAGAAGAGATTTACAGTTGAAGGTTTGTAACTGGACCCAGGTGATTTCACAGTCGGTGTCAAGGTCAGGCCTATGCTTAACACAAAGACCCGGCTTGGTGGCGATGATAACACCGCCCCTTTGCGGAGGTCTGTCGGGCGGTCTTTACGAAAAACGGTCATACTAAAGGGGGGAGGGAAAAGCTCACTACTGTCAACGTCAGAAGTCAACCAAGTCTCAGCCCCTACTATTATGTCTGGGTTATGTGTGGTGATTAGGTGGTGTAATTGAGCTGCTTTGTTTTTGATACTACGGAAATTTATTGTTAATAGTCGGAGGGAAGTGTGGTTATGACGTGGTGGTAGTGGAAGTGAAGGGAGAGGTGAGGATGGTGAAGATACAGAAGAAACGGGAGGGGGTGAAGAAGTAGAGGAGGGAGGTGAAACAGGTGGTGATGAACAAGAGGAAGAAAAGGAAAAAGGGACTGGGGAAAGTGAAAGGGTAGGATCGGGGGAGGGTGATAGGGCTGACCTGGGTGTGTTAGTAGCTGTGGTGAGAGGTGAGTGATGGGTCAAGTCTGGCGTACGGAGGGAACGCACCTGTCTGTGGGTGTTTATGGGACTAGGTGTGAAAAATGGAGCCGGGTTATGAGAGGTGAGAGGTGTTGAGTGTTTGGGGTTCAAGAGGAGAAGGTGTTGTGTGCCAGGGTTGTCTGTGTTATGTTGATATATCGTGTCGAAGGAATTGAGCAGTGGAATAGGATCAGCTGAGAAGAATGAGGATGAGAAATTAGGTACGCCGCATCTAAAGCAGATCCACGAGACGCTAATGTCAACCAATCCAGCGTAAGTCGGCGTGAAAGACCCGATACAGCTGATGTGGTAGCAGCCAGCATGCTCGGATCTATCACGACACGAATCACACTGGTTGGCCCTCTGCCCCCACCTCACCGCCTTGCTACAAAGTTGGCAAGGGTACTTGGGGCAATAAGGGCCAGGGTTGACCATAGCGCCCGTGTCTCCACATAGAAGCAGCAAGAGAAGGATGGTGTGTCGTTTGTGTGCTTTTGTATCGTTGTTTGTGTGCCGTTCGAAATACTGAACCACGGTGAGCGAAAACGATTGTTGTGTGTGAGTGCTTGTTTGTGGTTGTCGTGGGTGTGTTGTTTGTGTCCTCAAATGTGTTAATGCATGTAGTATAAGTGCTATGAGTAACTGTGGTGATAAGGAAGGCTCTGTGTATGCTAGTATTACGTTTTTCTTGTTTTACCTTCCGTGAGCGTGTACGGTGTTGTTGTGTTGTCAGCCACCTAGCGTTACTGTGCTGCTTCGTGAGCTGGTCCGGCAGTTTAAGGTAGTTGCCAGTTCAATTAAAAAAAGCAAAAATAATGTAAAATAAAAGATAAAACCAAGATTAAGAATATTAAAAACCTAAAAACAAGTTAAAAAACGTAACGTAAAGGAGTCGGAGTCGGAGATATTTTTTCCGCCTCCGACTCCAGCCAAAAGTAACCGACTCCACCGACTCCGACTCCAGACAAAAGTAACCGACTCCTCCGACTCCGATTCCGACTCCACCCCCTGGTTAGAACAGTTGACCCAACGCTTAACTCATCCAGCTATATATATTACAGCCCGGCCCCGGGCGAAGAGGTGAATCGGGCAGAACAGGCGACCTCTGCAGACCTCAGTCAGCTCCCGCAGCAGGCGGAAGCACCCCCAGCCAGCAGTGGCTGTGTTGCTTACCTTTGCCGTGAGTGGAAATGCGGGATTCCAGGGCAGTCCGCGACTCTGTGTACATTATCAGCCAGGAGATTATAGTGCAGGAAGTGTGCGGTAGGATTACTTGTGTGGCGATTACTGTGTGTTGGTGTTGGGAACGGGTGAGAGGGAGAACCACTGCCTGTGGCATGACTTGTGCCCGTGTGAGTTCTGTGGCTTGTAGGTAGCAGTCTGATTGCGTATCTTTGTTACATTAATGTGACCGTGACGCCGATTGTCCACTGCTGACGTGCCCTAGCCATTACTCTTTCCTGCCGAGACGTACTGTGTTGACTGGAGTGTTGCTTTCATTGCTTAAAAAAATATTTAAGATAGATTATTTCACTTGTTTTCTCCCCGGACTCTGGTCTCCATAACAACTTGAACACGGATCGCGTTACCAAGGCCACGACACGGAAAGGCGCTCACAGCTTGATAACAGAAGGCTTCTGGCGTGTCGAGTAAACAGAAGTGGCCTTGAAGGGAAGCACCACGAAGCCAGTGGGACTAGAGCAGCGCACCAACACACCGTTGCCTGCCAGCTGGCCGCGGCTGTGGTCACTCCTCTAAGAGCAAAGACTTGGAAGCTACCGGATGACAGGCACGCCAAGAACACAAGGACAACACTTCTTGATCTTTTATTGGTAAAGTCTACACACTAGTGACAGGACACCGGTGACGGGAAAACTCAGTTAACTTGTAGCTTTAAGGGAATACGACATCAAAACCTGTATAATTATATAGTTCAAATAAACTCACAGAATACGAGAATAAAACCTATATAATTATATAGCACAATAGACACACGGAACACGCCAACAACACGCGTTCAAGTATACGGCACAATAAACACACGGAACACGCCAACAACACCTGTATAATTATACAGCACAATAAACACACGGAACACGCCAGCAACACCTGTATAATTATACGGCACAATAAACACACGGAACACGCCAGCAACACCTGTATAATTACACAGCACAATAAACACACGGAACACGCCAGCAACACCTGTATAATTACACAGCACAATAAACACACGGAACACGCCAGCAACACCTGTATAATTATACGGCACAATAAACACACGGAACACGCCAGCAACACCTGTATAATTATACAGCACAATAAACACACGGAACACGCCAGCAACACCTGTATAATTATACACCACAATAAACACACGGAACACGCCAACAACACCTGTATAATTATACAGCACAATAAACACACAGAACACGCCAGCAACACCTGTATAATTATACAACACAATAAACACACAGAACACGCCAGCAACACCTGTATAATTATACAGCACAATAAACACAGAACACGCCAGCAGCACCTGTATAATTATATAGCACAATAAACACAGAACACGCCAGCAACACCTGTATAATTATATAGCACAATAAACACACGGAACACGCCAGCAACACGCGCACAAGTATGCGGCACAAAGCGTCAAGCAGCAGCAGGAAACAGATGAGAGAGATCGTTGTGACGGCCGTCCATGAACACCGGCGGGGAGGATCAGGCGAGGCGGAGGACACCCCCACCCACCACCACCACACACACACACACACACACACACACACACACACACACACACACTGGATTGACACAGTAAGTGTGTGTCCGTGTTTGTTCACACAGTCTAACTGTAACGGTGTTTTCCATAGTCTGTGGTGTCTGTGGCCGTGCCTCGTGTCTGCGGGCGGGGCTTGGCCTCTGTGAACATAACACACTCTCGTATGAAGGACTGTTTCTGGCCACCAAGTTTCAATATTTATTCTAAGTATATTTTCTAAATTTGTTTTCGGTTCAAGAGGAAGTGGACACGGCCTATACGTGGGCTTCGGTGAATCACTAGGTGCGCCACCCAGTGATTCACCGAAGCACACATCGCCAGGCGCCTGACTTCTCTCGCCTTGGCGACGCGTTCCTGTACACACGGAGAGGAGAAATATCCTCCTCCTCCTCCTCCTCCTCCTCCTCCTCCTCCTCCTCTTCCTCCTCAACGTCATCATCATCACCACCAGGCTCCCCCCAGCACGACGGGGCGCGTGGCGTGCTGGCCTGGGTGTTGTAGCAGCTGTGGCCCCAGTGCGCCGGGAGCGAGGTCATTGAGGCACGCCCTCAGTCCTCCTTGACCCCTCAGGGTGTCCCCGGGGGGCGTGCCGCTGGTAAGCAGCATCATTGCGGCCTACATTCTCGTCCTGGCTGCAGGGTGCAGGCTCGTCGATCACCTCGTAAATGTTCTCTTCGTCCTCCGTGACCCCTGAGGGTGTGCCCGGGGGGGCGCGCCTCGGGGAGAGGTCATCATCGAAGCCTAAATTTTCGTACTGTTGGCAGGGTGCAAGCGCGTGCATGTCCTCGTATATGTGTTCCTCGTCCTCCTTGCCGCCCATGTACAGATAGCCGGGCTCCTGCCGCGGAGGCTCGCGCGGCACCACCACGGCGACCCTGGGCGGCTCCGCACCCTTGTGGCCGACGTCCCAAGAGGGGGCCAGCCCGCGCCGTGGCGGCTCGCTCGGCACCACCACGGCGACCCTGGGCGGCTCCGCAGCCTTGTGGCCAACGCCCCAGGAGACGGCCAGCCCGCGCTGTGGCGGCTCGCGCGGAACCACCACGGCGACCCTGGGCGGCTCCGCAGCCTTGTGGCCAACGCCCCAGGAGACGGCCAGCCCGCGCTGTGGCGGCTCGCGCGGAACCACCACGGCGACCCTGGGCGGCTCCGCAGCCTTGTGGCCAACGCCCCAGGAGGCGGCCAGTTCGCGCCACGGGGGCACCCGGAGCCCTCGCTGCCGGATACACCTCTTTGCCACCACCAACACTGCAGCAACAACAACAACAACAATAATCACCACAATCATGACAACCGCAACTGTGACTACCTCCGTCATTTTGGTGGTGGTGGTAGTGGTGGTCTTAGGGACTAGAGGCTTAATACAGCTTATCCTTGAGGACCATTGCACTGTATGGCGTTCAATACCACATGGCCCCGGGTCCTCTAATCTCCACCTTGAGGTCCCCTGAGCCTCAAGATTAACATTTATGTCACCAGGGAAGCGGCCTTCTCTGACGCAATCCAGACTACACTCACCAACCGATACTCTAAACACAAGTAAGGCATTATTTTTTTCTCTCTCTACATATGCTGACAACTCCCACCATTGTGCGTCCTGAGGGAAGCAAGAATTGTTCAGCTTGAACCAGGCGTCGTGCCGCCAGCCATCGCCCGCCGCCACGAGGCTGACGCCCTTGAAGCCCGGATCCGGCTGTACGAACAAGTATTTGTTGTGGTATTCCCCCCTTTCTTGCACGGTGGTAGTGTTCGCCCATTCCTCACCCCCCGAGATTGTAGTATCGGCGGGGCATCGCTGGTCCAGGGCGGGGCTGAGGGTGGTGGTGGTGGTGGTGGTGGTGTGTTTTTTACCCCACCACCACAAAGACAAGGCTTCGGGTTTCGGGGCTGGAGGATTTTTGCAGCTTTGCGTTATGTATTCTCCTGGTGTAATTAGTACGGCAGTGCATGGGTCCGGGTCCGTAAATCTCAACCTTGAGGGCCCGTGCGCCATAACAATAAGTCTCAGGTCACCAGGGAAGTGGCCCTTCATTTTACACTGAGTACTACACTTACCAGCCGATACTTTAAGCATAAGAACATTGTTTGTGTTCAGGGGTCTTTCTACACGTGCCCACAACCACCACCACTCTTCGTTCTGAGGGAAGCAAGTGTTCTCCAGCATGAACCAGGCGTCGCGCCGCCAGCCATCGCCCGCCGCCTCGAGGCTGACGCCCTTGAAGTCTGAATCGGGGTGCACGAAGAAGTATGCCTTAATGTAGTTCCACCCATAATCCACGGTGGTAATGTTCGCCGATTCCTCAGCCCCCGAGATGGAAGTACTGGCGGGGCAGCGCGGGTCCAGGGCGTGGCTGAGGGAAGCTCCGAGCGCCAGCAACACTGCCATAAGAAGCAGGAAGAGTAAGGACAGCGTGGCGTTCATCGTGGCTCCCTGCGTGTGACTGTGTGTGTGTGTGTGTGTGTGTGTGTGTGAGTTTGTTTGTATTAAATTAAGTGATGACCCAAGTTCGACATCCGTTAAAATGTCAAGCATCCTCTCTCTCTCTCTCTCTCTCTCTCTCTCTCTCAAAAAGAAGGAAGATGCATAAGAAGGAGAGGGAGGAGACAAGAGAGAAAAAAAGTAAGAAAGAGAGAAAGAACAATGTGTGGACAGACTAAATAAAACGATTGAATCATAAAAAAAATATTTAGGAACACCGAAGACAGATTTACATAGATTTACATAGAAAATCAAACCACACAGACCCCATGGTCCAGACTAGGTGGTCTGTCCTTAAACCTAAGTGATTCTACATTAATCAGAAGGCTCCAAAACGTTGCATTTCAACTCTAGTTGATGTTAAGTTGAAGGAAGTGACGGTCGAGCTTGTTTTTGAAGGAGTCAATCGTGTTACACTGGACCACTGGCAATGGGAGCTTATTCCATTATCGCACTACAACGTTGCTGATGAAAAATTTGGTGCAGTCTGAATTTACTTGTCTACATTTGAGTTTTACGCCATTGTTCCTCGTACGGAAAGTGTCATCGATCATAAACAATGTTGATCTGTCTACATTCGTAAAACCATTACGTATTTTAAAACATTCGATCAGTTTTCCTCGGAGGCGACGTTTCTCAAGAGAGAACATGTTAAGGGTGGAAAGCCTTTCTTCGTAGGATTTGTTGCGCAAGGAAGGGATCATTTTTGTTGCTCGACGCTGAACACCTTCTAGTTTAGCAATGTCCTTTGCATGGTGGGGAGACCAAAACTGTACCGCATATTCCAAGTGGGGTCTGACTAAACTATTGTAGAGCGGAAGTATTACATCTTTATTCTTGAATAAAAAGTTTCTTTTAATGAAGCCCAACATTCTGTTCGCTTTATTTGCTGCATCGATGCATTGCTGTGAGAATTTGAGGTTTGACGCGATTTTAATCCCCAGGTCCTTAACGCATTGAACGCTTGTGAGTTTAACGCCGCGTATTTCGTAATCGAACTTCTTATTTTTTGTTCCAACTTGAAGGACCTGGCACTTGTCTACGTTAAAGGGCATCTCCCATTTATCCGACCAAGCTGAAATTTTGTGCAAATCCTCTTGGAGGCTTTGCCTGTCTTCGTCAGTGAGAACCGAGTTACCAATCTTTGTGTCGTCTGCAAATTTACTGATGCGATTATTGAGTCCAACATCCACGTCGTTGATGTAAATAATGAAGAGCACTGGGCCAAGAACCGAGCCCTGAGGGACGCCACTAGTGACCGGCGCCCACTCTGAGTTAAATCCGTCAATCACAACTCTTTGTTGTCTGTTGCTCAACCAATTCGCGATCCATTGGTTTACTTGACCGTCAATGCCTATTTGCTTTAATTTATAAAGTAATTTATGATGTGGGACTTTATCAAACGCTTTCTGGAAATCAAGATAGGCTACGTCCACTGATTTGGTTACGTCATAAATTGAGAAGAGATCGTTATAAAAGGTCAGTAGGTTTGATAGGCAGGATCTTTTGTTACGGAAGCCATGTTGTGAATCCCCAATTAATGATTGGCTTTCGAGGTAACTCACAATTTTGTCTCTAATTATGCTCTCGAGTAGCTTACCTACCATTGAAGTTGGACTAATGAGTCGGTAGTTACCTGGTATTTTTTTGTCTCCTTTCTTAAAAATTGGTGTCACGTTAGCCTTTTTCCAATCCGAAGGGACGATGCCTTGTCGCAAGGACATATTGAATACGGTAGTGAGGGAGGAGAGTATTTCGCTCTTTGTTTCTTTAAGCAGTATAGGATATACTTTGTCGGGTCCGGGACTTTTATTTGTTTTAAGTGAATGGAGAGCTTTAAGGACTTCATCGGTTGTTATTTCAAAAGTAGGCAATGCATGCTCGAGATTTACAATAGTGCTGGTGTTGGTGGTAGCGAGAGGAAGACTGTTAGTATTAAACACCGAGGAAAAGTAATTGTTTAAGAGGTTTGCAATGTGTTGGCTGTCAGTCACTAGTGCACCGTCGCTGTTTGTTAAAGGTCCAATACCACTTTTGATTGCCTTTCTGTTGTTTATGTAACTGAAGAAAGATTTCGGATTATTTTTACAGTTGGCTGCAATATTTTCTTCATATCTACGCTTTGCCTGACCTACTAGTCTTTTTACTCGTCGTCTGGCATCATTATAAAGTCTAATGTTTTCGGGCGTGCTTTGTTCTTTCTTTAACCTGTAAAGCAATTTTCTCTCATTGACTGATTGTTTAATTTCGCTATTAAACCACGGTGGGCTTTTATTAGTGTTAATTCGCTTCTCGCACAAGGGGACGAATGTGTTCTGCTGAGTGAGTAAGTAAGTTTTAAGGCTTAGCCAGGCTTCATCTACGTTGCCGTCATCTGATAGTTGTATTTCTGTTAGTTTTTGTCGGATTTCTACGAAGTTAGCTCTTTTGAAATTGGGCACCTTTACTTTATTTTCAGTCACTGATGATTGAGCTCTAATGTCGACGCGCACTAATTTATGATCGCAAGAACCGAGGTGTTCTCCTACCGTGACACTACTGACTAGGTTATCTTGGGTCGTTATAACAAGGTCGAGTATATTATTTTGTCGAGTTGGCTCAGAAACCATTTGGCTTAGATAATTTTCTTCTAGAAATTCGATCATTCTATGTGACTCGCCTTCTGTACCTGACATTGTCGCCCAGTCGATATGGGGGAGGCTAAAGTCTCCTAATATCAGTGAGAGAGAGAGAGAGAGAGAGAGAGAGAGAGAGAGAGAGAGAGAGAGAGAGAGAGAGAGAGAGAGAGAGAGAGAGAGAGAGAGAGAGAGAGAGAGAGAGAGAGAGAGAGAGAGAGAGAGAGAGAGAGAGAGAGAGAGAGAGGGAAAGGGAGAGAGAGAGAGAGAGAGAGAGAGAGAGAGAGAGAGAGGGGGGGGGGGGGGGAAAAAGGGAGAGGGAGGGGCGAGGGAAGGGCAGGAGGAGCGAGACGCGAGGAACGAGAGACGCTGGTGAGGGGGTACATAAGAACATAAGAACGCAGGAGTCTGCAAGAGGCCGGTAGGCCTGTACGAGGCAGCTCCTTTGACCCTAAGCTCCCGTGTATCTAACCCCACCTAATATCGCTGTCCATGAATTTATCTAGTCTATTTTTGAATGTGACAATTGTATTGGCACTCACCACATGACTGCTAAGCCTATTCCACTCATCCACCACTCTGTTAGTAAACCAATTTTGCCTATGTCCCTGTTGAATCTGAATTTATCCAGTTTAAACCCGTTACTTCGTGTCCTACCCGGTTCTCTTACCAACAAAACCTTATGAATGTCTCCCTTATTAAAGCCCTTCATCCATTTATAAACCTCGATCATGTCTCCACGCACCCTTCGCCTTTCTAGAGAATGCAAGTTTAACTGTTTGAGTCTTTCCTCGTATGGCAAGTTTATCAACCTCTGAATCATCTTAGTCATCCTCCTCTGCACCGATTCTAACATTTTGATACCCATTCTATAGTAAGGTGACCAGAACTGAACCGCATAGTCAAGATGAGGTCTAGCTAATGCTAAATATAGTTTGAGGAAGACTTAGGCGCTTCTGTTGCTTACACTCCTTGAAATAAATCCCAGTACCCTATATGTTTGATTTCTAGCTTGAATGCATTGTGCCCTTGGACGGAGATCAGCTCACTAAGACCTCTAAATCCCTCTCGCACCCAGACCTGCTTATGAGAGTGCCATTTAAGCAATAGTTATGTGAGGGGTTGTTCCTACCTACACTCAGAATACTGCACTTCCCTACATTGAACTCCATCTGCCATTTATCCGCCCAGTCATATAATCTGTTGAGTTCACCTTGGAGAATACTAGCGTCCTGATCCGACTCAATTACTCTACCGATCTTGGTATCATCTGCAAATTTACTAACATCACTACTAATTCCTGTATCTAAGTCATTGATATAAATAATAAACAAAACTGGACCTAATACCGAACCTTGTGGGACCCCACTCGTAACACATCCCCAGTCAGATCTTTTACCATTGATTTGCACTCTTTGCTTCCTATTGCTAAGCCACGCCTTGACCCAGTTCAAAACTTTACCCTCTACTCCGTGAGCCTGTAATTTAAGCAACAGTCGTTGGTGAGGAACTTTGTCAAACGCTTTACTAAAATCAAGATAGATTACATCATAATTTTCATCTCTGTCAACCGCCTCAAATACTTTATTGTAGAAGGACAAGAGATTGGTGAGGCATGACCTACCTTTTGTGAACCCATGCTGCGAGTCGTGAATTAAGCTATGTTTCTCTAAATGCTCCCGAATGTTCCTGGCTATTATGGACTCCAGCATCTTCCCTATAACCGATGTTAAGCTAATTGGGCGATAGTTTGAAGCAACTGACCTGTCCCCCTTTTTAAAAATCGGCGTCACATTAGCTACTTTCCATAGGCTCGGCACATAGCCAGTATTTACCGACATCTTAAAGATGTCGGTTAGTGGGTCACTGATTACATCACCTAACTCCTTTAATACCCTCGGAAATATCCCGTCAGGACCTGGCGACTTGTTCTTCTTAAGCTTATCTATCTCATCCTGAACTGCTTGCCTGGTAATGATTATATCCCTCAATTTATCGCCATCTCCGCCCTCGTACACCTGAACTCTTTCCGGTATAGTCGTTCGATCCTCCTGTGTGAATACTGAAAGGAAGTAGTCGTTCAACAATGTGCTCATATTTTCGTAATTTTCTACTAGCTCCCCTGTGTTTGTTTTCAGCGGTCCAATTTTCTCCCGTGTTTTTGTTCTATACATCTGAAAGAAGCCCTTAGGATTACTTTTCGCCTCATTTGCTACTTTGATCTCATAGTTCTTTTTTGCTATCCTGGTGTTTTTCTTAACTAATCTAGATAGTTCGACGTACCGGCCCCTGAGATGTGTTTCCCCATTCTTTATTTTCTGATAAATTCCCTTCTTTAACCCAATCTCGTGTTTTAGTCCACGAGTCATCCACTTAGGATCATTGTTTTCTTTTCTAAGTGTTCGCTGTGGTATATGCTGTTCTTGCCCCTCTACTATTACTCTAACTAAATTATTGTAAGACATTTCTACCTGGTTCTCCTGGCTCTCCAATCCGCAGTTCTGGCCCTCATGAATCCCTAAAGGGGGTAGTTAAGAAAATTGGTGTCTCAGGGGAATAATCGGGTCAGGTCGCGGCAGGTTACTCCCACACCTGTGAGGGAGTGCTGTTGGCGTGGTATCTGGAAATATGTAATAAATATGGCAGAAAGTGTAACAATGTGTTTTGTGAATGTGCGTATATATGTTTTACAAGGTGCTACGTAGAGAGGGTAGGTACAGACGTCAAAAAAAGTATCGGTGCACTATAAGTAGGAATCATTGTGACACCACGGAACGAAGGACGATGAAAAGAAGTGGCCGACTTGATACACGTTGGTAGCCCTGCTGTGAGGTGAATGCCATAAATCACCAGCCAGCGTGAAAGGAAAGTTTTGTTTAGTCGGCGCAACATCTGAGGTCATATGCCGGAGAGAGACTGGAGGGGAAGGAATTATAGAAGGGAACAGATCCCAGGAGACGGGACACAACCCCCGATTAATACCTGGTACCCATTCACTGCTGGGTGGACAGGGGTGTAGGGTATCGGAAAAGCCGCCCAAATTTTTCTACTCCGCCCGGGAATCGAACCCGGGCTCTCTCGGTTGTGAGTCGAGTGTGCACCACGAAGCCCCCCCAGCCAGCGTGATATTACATACAGGTTCACATATGTGGTTACGTGTAACGGCATATCTGCGTGCGTCGATAATGCAACATAACACTGTCACGTGTTTTTTACCGTAAAACTTTACATGTGGAAAACCATAACTGCACTTTACCTATGAAATGGGGTATGTGAACTATACAACATGGTAGTCGAATACGGGTCATGCATATACAATAGCTGTTATTACTCATAGTCATAGCTGGGCGTTATCGCGATAAGTTATCGCGATACTTTATCGCTGATAACAAAATCGGATTATCGACCATCCGCTACTTATTTAAATATATATCGGTATCTTCGTTACTTTTGTAACCAAACTAGCGATAATCGCTACTTTTTTTCCGCCTCTCAGGAAATTTTTTTTTGTCTCCTTACTGCGCATGCGTGGCCCGGTGTTGTATGAAAAAACTTCGGGGTATGAAATATCTTCGGTGATGAGATTTCATACTTGGGTCATGAAAATTAAAACAATAGGTTATTTTTTTTTTTTATGCTACTCAAAAATCAATATATCATAGAGAAAAATCATTTAACTTTGCCCCAAAAATGATTATTCACTGCCTCAAATTTGATATTCCATATTCGTTTGTGAGCATGTCATGGTATTGAAGGCACCCGGTGTTGTGTTATTTGGTGTCCCATCGTCAAAAGCTGGCGCTTTTGTTTACAAACACTGGTCTCTCGTGAACTGCGCATGCTCAGACCATTCAGTGTAGACCTGTACAGTCTCACAATGTTTTTTTAACACATTAAGAGTTGTTGGAAAGCTGAATCAAACATACAGTACCACCATCCTCGCTGTTTCTAGAACGACGTACACTCTGTACATATAAATACAACTCGTACAGAGTGTCGTCCTAGAAACAGCGAGGATGGTGGTAGTTGTACTATATGTCTGATTCAGCCTTCCAGCAACTCTTAATTACGGTTTAAAAGCTTTGTGAGACTGTACAGGTCTACGCTTGCTGGTCTGAGCATGCACCGTTCACGAGAGACCAGTGTTTGTAAACAATTTTTGACGGTGGGGACGCCAAATAACACAACACCGGTTCAGGCATTTCTAGTATTAACGTCCATATGTACGTGTCAACGTGTGGTTTTAAGGTTTTGTAAGTTTCCTAAAATACAGATAATGAAAATCTGAATTCATCAATGTAGTTCTATCTGAAATATCAATATAGTATCGTTTTCGCCTATCGGACTTATCGCTAGCTAGTATCGGAATTGTGGATTTATATCGGGTATCGGTTATCGGTTATCGCCTATACTTCTGTCTCTAGTTAACGAATATCGGTTATCGCCGTTAAGGTTTTTCATTATCAGTTAACGGTTATCGGGAATAAGGTTTTCTGTTATCGTGCCCAGCTATGCTCATAGTCATAATTATGCTGTTATAATACTCTAGTAATATGTTTGCTGTTAATACTGCTTTTAGGAGAAATATAACAACGCGTGTTTCAATTTTTTATTAATATATTAATAAGCCGTATAGGCACCACCTGCTGCTAAGACAGCATTCAGCCGTTTAGGCATGGACGCCATCAACGCACTAGTCGTTTCTTGCCCAAGTGGACGACGGAGGTGCTCCCATGCTTGCAGTGCACTTCTGACGACAGCAGCACGGCTCCGTCCCCGGTCCCGCTCAGGCATATGTCGGACCATTGTTGCCCAGATGTGCTCGATAGGGTTAAGGTCTGGCGATTTGGGTGGATGTGGCACCAGAGTGACGTTTGGATGTCGGCCAAACCACTCTCCAACAACCCGGCATGTGTGGATTGGGCTGTTATCCTGGCGAAGGTAGAAAGGCTCCCCCTCGGGAAACAGCAATGTCTCTACCGTGGGAAGAAGGACCTCCTCCAGGATTTCAACATACTTATCACCTGTTAAATATCCCGGTCCAACAACAGCCAACTCCCCAACGGCACTGGCATGCATTCATCCAAATAACCCTCCAGAGACACGACCGCTCCTGCTGCTAGCAATTACATTTTTAATGTCGTATCTGAAACATTATAACCATTTATGTAGTAGTCACATAAAACCTCTTCTGTAACTGATATGGAAAGGTGTATTGCAGCCAAATAAGTCTATGTCTTGTCCTTGATATTCAAAGTTAGTGTAATTATAGTCATGCAAGCATAACTATAATTACTCTTAACTAGTAGTAGACAGAAGACAGACAACACAAATATGTGGGGGTGGACACAGGCACCTGTAGTAACCACCAACTTGCTTACGTATCCATGAGAGAGAGAGAGAGAGAGAGAGAGAGAGAGAGAGAGAGAGAGAGAGAGAGAGAGAGAGAGAGAGAGAGAGAGAGAGAGAGAGAGAGAGAACATGGTGCCACATGTCCGCCAAACATATTGTGCTGCTGATGTGCCATCCGAGTAGGAACTCTTTTCATCACAAAAGACTACACTCTGCTGGCATGTCAGCATACTCGAGCACATACTCCCTGCGCTGCTCCATGTTACGCTCGCTTAGTTTCTGTTTTGTGGCTGGCCTGCGACCTCGGCAATCCCTGCTGTGAAGCTTGTTGCGTATGGTTTGCGTGCTGCACTGCAGACCCTGGTCACGGCGAATGTCGACAGCAGGTGTGAATGGGTCATCATCGGTGGGGTTATTTATGGCCTAGATATAAAACCACAAACACACAATCCTTATGGTATGGTGTTTGGTAAGCAGTAACACGGGATATCATTGTATTAAAACATATATTACCGTATCCAGTTATAGTCAACATGTTATTATCCACATTATCTAATATTACAGACTGTAATATTCTATTATAGACTGTATTATATCACCAGAAATTAACAATTAACCTGGTCTTCACCTGCGGTGGTGCAACGTGGGCGCCCGACTCGTGGCATGTCGTCTGTAGCACGTGTGTCTGCGTGCCGCCGAATCCGCCGTGCTGCTGTGTTCCGGTGAATATGAAGCTGACGGGCAATATCAGTAATGGTGACACCCCTAGCATGGAGGGCTACAACAGCCCCTCGTGTCGCCTGTGATGTTTCCATGTTGATTGGCATGACCATGATACGAAGATAACCACGTAAACTTCCTGTCAGTCTTTGAAATGTTTTTTGGATCTGAGTTATGAAACACTCGCTGTGTGGTTCGAACCTTACGAACAAGCCACAGTCAGGCATGCCAACCCTCCCACAATATCAGCGGATGCTCGAATGTTTGCTGTAGGCATCGCACCTCCTGTGCACCGATACTTTTTTTGACGTCTGTACAGTCAGATAGAGGTAGTAAAAGTCAGGGTAACACTTAATCCTGTCCAGCAAGCACGTGGTGGCACAGCAATCAGCACAGGCACTCAGCAAACCACTGCAAGCAGCTAACAAACTCGGCAGACAATAATCAGCACGCAGCACAGCACGTAATGGCACTCGGCAGAGAGAGAGAGAGAGATTTACATAGATTTACATAGAAAATCAGACCACACAGACCCCATGGTCCAGACTTGGTGGTCTGTCCTTAAACCTAAGTGATTTTACATTAATCAGAAGACTCCAAAACGTTGCATTTCTACTCTAGTTGATATTAAGTTGAAGGAAGTGACGGTCGAGCTTATTTTTGAAGGAGTCAATCGTGTTACACTGGACCACTGATGATGGGAGCTTATTCCATTCTCGCACTACAACGTTGGTGAAGAAAAATTTGGTGCAGTCTGAATTTACTTGTCTACATCTGAGTTTTACGCCATTGTTCCTCGTGCGCAAAGTGTCATCGATCATAAACAATGTTGATCTGTCTACATTCGTGAAACCATTAAGTATTTTAAAACATTCGATCAGTTTTCCTCGGAGGCGACGTTTCTCAAGAGAACATGTTAAGGGTAGAAAGCCTTTCTTCGTAGGATTTGTTGCGCAAGGAAGGGATAATTTTCGTTGCCCGACGCTGAACACCTTCTAATATAGCAATATCCTTTGCATGGTGGGGAGACCAAAACTGTACCGCATATTCCAAGTGGGGTCTGACTAAACTGTTGTAGAGCGGGAGTATTACATCTTTAGTCTTAAATAAACAGTTACTTTTAATGAAGCCCAACATGCTGTTCTCTTTCTTTGCTGCCACGATGCATTGCTGTGAATTTGAGGTTTGACGCGATTTTGACCCCAAGTCCTTGACGCATTGAACGCTTTTGAGTTTAACGCCGCGCATTTCGTAATCAAACTTTTTATTCCTCGTTCCAACTTGAAGGACCTGGCACTTGTCTACGTTAAAGGGCATCTCCCATCTATCCGACCAAGCTGAAATTTTGTGCAAATCCTCTTGGAGGCTTTGCCTGTCTTCGTCAGTGAGAACCGAGTTACCAATCTTTGTGTCGTCTGCAAATTTACTAATGCGGTTATTGAGTCCAACATCCACGTCGTTGATGTAAATAATGAAGAGCACTGGGCCAAGAACCGAGCCCTGAGGGACGCCACTAGTGACAGGCGCCCACTCTGAGTTAAATCCGTCAATCACTACTCTTTGTTGTCTGTTGCTCAACCAATTCGCGATCCATTGGTTTACCTGACCGTCAATACCTATTTGTTTTAATTTGTAAAGTAATTTATGATGCGGGACTTTATCAAACGCTTTCTGGAAATCAAGATAGACTACGTCCAGTGATTTGGTTACGTCATAAACAGTGAAGAGGTCGTTATAAAAGGTTAATAGATTTGATAGGCAGGATCTTTTGTTTCGGAAGCCATGTTGTGAGTCCCCAATTAATGAGTGGCTTTCAAGGTAACTCACAATTTTGTCTCTAATTATGCCTCAAGTAGCTTACCTACAACCGAAGTTAGACTAATGGGCCTGTAATTACCTGGTACTTTTTGTCTCCTTTCTTAAAAATCGGTGTCACGTTAGCCTTTTTCCAATCTGAAGGGACAATGCCTTGTCGCAAGGACATATTGAATACGGTTGTGAGGGAGGAGAGTATTTCGCTCTTTGTTTCTTTCAGCAGAGTTGGATATACTTTATCAGGTCCAGGACTTTTATTTGTTTTAAGTGATTTGAGGGCTTTAAGGACTTCATCGGTTTTATTTCAAAGTTAGACAATGCATGCTCGGGATTTACATTAGTACTGGTGTTGGTGGTGGTGGTGGGAGGACTGTTATTATTAAACACCGAGGAAAAGTAATTATTTAATAGGTTTGCAACGTGTTGGCTGTCAGTCACTAGTGCACCGTCGCTGTTTATTAAAGGTCCAATTCCACTTCTGATCGCCTTTCTGTTGTTTATGTAACTGAAGAAGGATTTCGGATTATTTTACAGTTGGCTGCAATATTTTCTTCATATCTACGCTTTGCCTGATGCACTAATCTTTTTACTCGTCGCCTTGCATCATTGTAAAGTCTAATGTTTTCGGGCGTGCTTTGGTCTTTCTTTAACCTGTAAGACAATTTTCTCTCCTTGACTGAGTGTTTAATTTCGCTATTAAACCAAGGTGGACTTTATTAGTGTTAATTCGCTTCGCACAAGGGGACAAATGTGTCCTGCTGAGTGAGTAAGTGATTTTAAAGTTTAGCCAGGCGTCCTCTGCATTGCCGTCATCTGATAGTTGCATATCTATTAGTTTTCGTCGGATTTCTACGAAGTTGGCTCTTTTGAAATTGGGCACCTTAACTTTATTTTCAGTCACCGATGTTTGAGCTTTAATGTCAACGCGCACTAGTTTATGATCGCAGGAACCGAGGTGTTCTCCTACCGTGACATTACTGACTAGGTTATCTTGGGTCGCTATAACAAGGTCAAGTATGTTATTTTGTCGAGTTGGTTCAGAAACCATTTGGCTTAGATAATTTTCCTCTAGAAATTGAATCATTCTATGGGACTCACCTTCTGTACCCGACAGTGTCGCCCAGTCGATATGGGGGAGGTTAAAGTCTCCTAGTATCAGTGAGTCGCTGTTATTAAGTGACTGCCTTAAGACGCTGTACATTTCAAGATCGCCATCAAGTGATTGCCCCGGAGGCCTGTAAGTGACAGATATATTTAAATTGACTTTTGCAATGTTTACTCCCACGCACAAATGTTCAACGTTACTGTTTCTTGGTGTTTTGTCAGTAGGTTGCAAGTAGCTTTTGACAAAAAGGGCGACACCACCCCCTCTACGGTTTACACGATCATTGTTGAAGAATCTGTAGCCATCTATGTTATATTCGGAACTTAAATCAATATTAGTGGTGTCGATAAATGTTTCGGTTATTGCAATTACGTCAAAGTTTTCTGTCAGAGCAAGACATCGCAGTTCATCAAATTTGTTTCTTAGGCTACGCGCATTGAAACTAAGGACTCTTAGGTTATCTTGAAGCTTGGTAATAGAGGTACTGGAGGGTTCAATGTTACGAGTCTGTTGCGGTGTGAGGTGTCTATTTACACGGGCGGGATGGAAGGACGTGGCTGAGAGTCGTTTTTTGTTGTTCGGGCGTTACGTACGGCGTTGTTGAGGAGCCTTCCAGAGAGAGAGAGAGAGAGAGAGAGAGAGAGAGAGAGAGAAGGGGAAGGCGTCGGAGGGAGGGGGAGATGGGGATGGAGGGAGGAAGAGGGCAATGGAGGGGGAGGGAGAGAGAGAGAGGGTGGGAATGAGATAGGGGGAGGGAGAGAGAAATGGGGGGGGGCGAGAGAGAAGGAGTAGCGAAAGAGCGAGTGTGGAAGGAGAGAGAGAGAGAGAGAGAGAGAGAGAGAGAGAGAGAGAGAGAGAGAGAGAGAGAGAGAGAGAGAGAGAGAGAGAGAGAGAGAGAGAGAGAGAGAGAGAGAGAGAGAGAGAGAGAGAGAGAGAGAGAGAGAGAGAGAGAGAGAGAGAGAGAGAGAGAGAGAGAGAGAGAGAGAGAGAGAGAGAGAGAGAGAGAGAGAGAGAGAGAGAGAGAGAGAGTGTGTTATGTGAGAGAGAGAGAGAGAGAGAGAGAGAGAGAGAGAGAGAGAGAGAGAGAGAGAGAGAGAGAGAGAGAGAGAGAGAGAGAGAGAGAGAGAGTGGCAGGTGGGGGGTAATTATGAGATTAAGTAAGTCTCTGGGGAAAAGTCATGTCAGGTCGCTCACCATACCAGGAAGGGAGTGGAGCGTCACCACGTGGAATATGGAAATATCAATAAATAGGACGGAGTGTAGCACTAATGTTTTGTGTATATGTGTGTATATGTTTACTGATCGGTACGTCGAAAAGGTAGATACAGGGGAGAGGTAGTAAAATTAAGGGCAAACACTTATCCGTTCTGCGAAGCACAACGTCGTTCGCAAAACTATCAGCTCACACAGCACACAGCACACGTACTATAGACAGCTCAGTCTCGGCGCAAAGCAACACGGCACAACAATCAGTACACAGACTCAGCACACATCTCACAGTCAGTACACAGACTTAGCGCACAGCACAGTCAGCTCACAGTACAGTAGTCAGCATTCACGCACAGTAGGATCGCCAAATCGTTTGGCTAACAACACTTTGTAACAAGCGGCGAGTACTAAAGACGTCTGCAAACAGCATAACCCAACGTAACCCAATCCACGAGGATGGGAACGAGGAGCGAGGAGCGCGTGACCCTGTGACCTCTCGCAGTGGGGAGCGGGCAGCGACGGAGAGCGGGCAGCGACGATGGGGAGCGGGCAGAGGAGGAAGAAGAAAGGATAAAGAAGAGTAATAAGGTGAATGAAGGAGGGAAGAAAAAAGTAGCGAAGGAGAGGGAAAAAGAGAGACAGAGCAAGAAGGGAAGGAGGCACATGATGGGAGGAAAGAAGAAGGGCAAGAGGAAGACGAGTAAAGAAGGGAAGAACAGGAAGAGGCGAAGAGAGAAGAAAAGAATTGGAGGAAAAAGATATGGGAAGCAAAGAGAGGAGAGAAAATGGGGAAAGTATGAAGGAAAGAAGAAAGGAGGAAGGGAAAAAGAGAGGAGGAATAAGGCCGGGTTCCCACTATTCCGTCTTCATGTTTCCGTCGACCATCAATGACGTCATCAACGGAACCCGGTGTGGTGTCGTCTGCCATCCCGTATCATGAGACATCCTATCCCTAACTCGCATCGCGGAACCCAATCTTTACTATCACAGAGTAACTAAGTGAAGCATCGAAGTGTAAAAAAAAGTACCAAGGAGGACCTAAAAAGCGATGCAAAGCGGAACAGGTCAAAAGAAGAACAAGAGTGATTGTTGATATCCTAGTTATATACACATATCATATACGTCATCATTTGCTTTCATAATAATATAAATAAACTTAGGTGGGACAGATCTCGAGGAGTAGTCGACAAAAGACACGGTACCATGTCGAAATTCATGTATGTATTCTGGATGGGATGTCTCACGATACGGGATGTCTAATGACACCACAACGGAGTGTATCTCATCCGTGCCGCGCGGCCGCTGTTTTGGTGACGTCATTTTGACGTCATTAATGTCGACGGAAACGTGAAAGCGGAATAGTGGGAATCCGGCCTAAGAGAACAAGAAAGATGGAAGGAGGAAAAGATGAGAAGAATGGGAGAAGAGAATGCTGAAGGAGGGAAAGGGAGGAAGAAGAAAAGGAGTATGTAAGGAGGGAAGGAGGAAAGAAAAGAATCAATCAATTAATCAATTAATGGGACCATACGCCGGGGGGCGCGTCGCCTCGCCCACCCCACGATGCCAAGTCCAGGGGCCCCTCTGGGCGAGTCCCCATGCAGGCCCCCTTTCCATCCTGAGTACCTCCCGGCAGGATCTATCGACTTGCTCAAGCCCCGAACTCCGTGGCGGTCCCCTTGGCCTCCTCCACTCAGGAATGTCTCTTACAGAGACAACCCGATGAGCAGGATCAGCTTCTGAGTTACGTGCCACGTGCCCGTATAGCCGGATTTGGTGTTGACGGACTATGCGGGTCGAATCGGTCTCACGTAGTGGTCGTCGGTTTGACACAAAGTCATTCCAGCAATATCCCATGATTCTGCGTACACACACATTACCAAAGGCATCAATCCGCCTCTCTAAGTCCCCATCCAGTGTCCATGTCTCACACCCATTAAGTAAGACAGGGAGCACAAGGGACTTGAAGATCCGGATCTTTGTACTACTACACAGGTATCGACAACGCCATATACTAGTGCTGAGCGAGTGCTGAAGAGTTAAGACTTCCTGGCAAGACTCACCGTTGTTATCAACTACGTTACAAAGGAACACAAAGGAATCCAAAGGAAGAACAAGCAACAGCAGACCTGCTGGTCCTTACGAGGCTGTTTGTGACAAGTTACACTAACTATCTAATCAAAGGTGGAAGATGAAGGACAGCAAAGGCGAAGGCTCCTCCCCACCCCCCATCCCTCCAGCCAAGGCTGACAGGAAAGGAAAAAGAACCATGCAGCATGGAAAAACTGTATGGAAATTATGTAGGAAAGAGGAAAGAACTACCATTACTGCTACCACTAACCGGGCGATAAAAGCGGACAAGGACACCAGTATTCGAAAGAACTTAACGTTATTACGACAATGAGTAATATCTTAGTTGCTGGTTGGATTCAAAATACTTGTCTAATCTATTCTTGAAGGCCGTAACTGTTGTACTATCAATGACATCACAGGGTAGAGAGTTCCAAACATTAACGACTCAATTCAAGAAGAAGTGTTTAGCTTCGTGCGACGAGAATCTTTTACCACTTATCTTCAAATTGTGATTTCTTCTTGTTCTATTTGATCGATCAGTTGTAATCTTCCGCATTAATATCACTGAATCCTTTAAACATTTTAAACACTTCTATTAGATCGCCTCGCATTCTTCGTTTTGATAGACTGAATAAATTTACTTCTTTAAGCCTTTGTTCATATGATAAATTTCTCAACCTAGGAATCATCTTTGTTACTCTTCGTTGAACCCGTTCCAACTTTTCTATGTCTTTTCTGCAGTAGGCAGACCAAAACTGTACACAGTACTCTAGACGGGGTCGAACCAACGAATTATACAGTTTTAATATTACTTTTTCCGATTTATTATTAAAGACTCGTCCGATGAAGCCAACCAAATTGTTTGCAGTTTTAACTACCTCTGAACAATGCTGACCGGGCTTTAAATCGCTTGATATAATGATTCCAAGATCCTTTTCTTTACTTACTGCAGAAAGTTGTTGGCCATTCATTACGTACCGAACGTGATTGTTATTTTTTCCGATGTGCAACACTACATTTGTCAACTTTAATTTCATTTGCCATTGATTGGCCCAACGTGCAAGTCGATCTAGATCTGATTGTAAAGCTTCTTCGTCGAGTGTCGCAGTTACTTTACTAGCAATTTTTGTGTCATCAGCAAATTTTGATACTTTGCAAGTGAGCCCATCATCGATATCATTAACATAAATTAAGAAGAGCATGGGACCAAGCACTGATCCTTGAGGTACGCCGCTTCTGACATCGAGCCAGTTAGATGTAACACCGTTTAGAACTACTCTCTGTTTCCGCTCAGGGACCCAGTCCACAAGCCAATTGTGAACGTTACCCGAGATACCGTGCGCCAATAGTTTACTGAGCAATCGTTGGTGGGGGACCTGATCAAATGCCTTTTGAAAATCCAGATATATGATATCTACTGATCTGCTTTCATCGAACATCTCAAAAATATAACGAAAAAAATCAAGTAAGTTAGTTAAACACGAACGTTTACTACGGAAGCCATGTTGCGAATTATTTATTATATTATTTTCTTCGAAGAATTTCACCATATTGTCGCGAATGATAGTCTCCATTAACTTACAAACAATCGATGTCAGGCTAATTGGTCGATAGTTTCCTGGATGAGACTTGTCCCACTTTTTGAAAATTGGTGTGACATTTGCTAGTTTCCAATCCGACGGAACTTTTCCAGCTGTTAAAGATTTATTGAATATGATGGAGAGCGGTTTACAAATTTGATGTTTGATTTCTTTTAAGACCCTAGGAGTAATTTTGTCTGGATTTTCCGGGGTCTCAAGTGTCCCCGCCACTCGCATGAACAGACTGTACTGTTTCATCCAGCAAGCCTCCAAACACCTGTAACTTGGTCTTGGCCCAGGAGACTTGAAGTCCTAAGGGCTTCGCCTCCTCGTGCAGTGACTCGAAAGCAATCACCAAAACCTCCAAAAAAAAAGGAAGAAAAGGAAATGGAAATAGAGAATGATCTGGGGAAGAAGAATGGATTGGAGGAGAGGAGGCAGGACGCACGGAGGTAATTATTTCACTCGCAAATTACCGTTCTAGAAATTCTTCCACTCATATTCACACCGGATAAACTCTACGGAAACATTCATCCACATTTCACTAACTTCAAGGAAAACGGTGAAAAGGAAAGACAAAGTAAGACGAAAATGAATAAAAAAGCAACCTGGTAACGAGAAACAAGAAACAAGGAGAAAAATAAAAGGAAGAGAAAAGAAAGAAGAAAACAAGGGAACAGGAAAAATATATATACTCTGATGACTAGGTGCTATGGGTTCTTCTTGGGTTGAGATAGCGAGTTTTAAATATTTCGTCACTTATAAGGCTATTCTCAAACATTTCAAGGCTTACACATCCAAGTCGATCGATCCTTGGAGGGGCTTAGAATGGAAGGGCTTGCATGGAGGCTTGCCCAGGTTAACAGTGTAATGGGAAGTTTGAGGGTGAGTGAAGCAACGTATATCCTGGTGTATGCTCCTGTTAATTAGTGTCAGAGGAAGGGAGACCAGCGGTGAAGTGGATCAGTGGAATGGAGGAGTGTCTGAGAGAGTGGGTTACTCTGCAGGCGATGGGTGTAGTGTGCTGGGCAGGGTGGTGGAACAGGGATAGGTTAGGGCACGTCCACCCCCTTGAGGGAAGTTCTTGTTGCGGGACAAGATGCACTCCCTCACAGCACACTCAGGCCCGTATTATCACACATTTTCAGCTCTCACTACAAATCACACAAAGGAGATAGGTCGGGTTCTTATGAGTGTTTACCACATTCAAGAAACGTAATCCTTGTCAAACTACCACAAGCTTCATGAAAGTAGCTACAGTGATTCCCACAACCTCCACAAAAGCTTTAATGAATGGGGATGTGAGAGCCCTGAAATGCTTGATAATACAGCCTTCAGCCCCTCACCTACCAACACTCTCTCTCCAGTACTCATCCACTATCAATCTCGTTTTGTTGGTGGCTCCCCTTAACACCCCCTGCCTCAGTCCTGCCCCTGCACACTCTCTTCACAAAGTCCTCATTCATTCTCGTTGCATGTCCATACCGTTTCAGAGCTCCAGTCTTCACCCTTTGCTGTTACACCCACATCAAGCCTCTCATACATGCTTACAGTTCTTTCTCTTTCCCATCCTGCCACACCACATGCACCTCTTATCTCTCATTTCCACTGCATGTATGTGTGATCGCTGAGCTAGATTCCACGTCCATGTGTCTCGTGATAATGCCTACACTTCTTCCTTCCATAACTCTCCAAAGCACTCATCACCTGCCTGCCCTTTACTGCTCTCTCCTCCTCCTCCCTCCATACTTACATAGGTCTGTCCCCAATTGCTCAACTCACACTTCCTCCATCTTCTCCAAACCAAATCTCACTCTGTCATGCTCTCTGCTCTAAGTCTGTATAACTTTGCAAGCACCTTTAACTTTCTCTTGCACACCTGTCAGCACTACCTTACTCCTGCCAACACTTACCTTCAATTTTCTCCTCCTGCACACACAGTCATACTCACCCACCGTCCTCCACAGCATCATCTCCCTTTCTGCCAACGTCGCAGAAAAATTCCCTTCACAGCTTTGAACACGTCACGGTGAAAAGAAAACACACTCCTCCCATCGACTCTTTATACACAGTGAAATACACAAATATACACAGACACCTGACACTGGCGGTAGTAGCGGCCAGTCTGGAATGTACACACAAGCTACCCCTTTGTAAAGACATTCCTTGTGCACAGATGAATGTCACCATCGCTGGTTCCGCCGGGGTGCTGGGCAGGACACCCGGCCAGCCCCTACCACCCTACGCTGCACAACACTGGAGAAATGACTGTCACCAATAACGACGAAAGAAGACGCCCACGCACCCGACCTCCCCGGTCTTACACACACGCACCAGGTCAGTCGGGGAGGGCTGTAGAGTAATCTTGGCCCTGTGGCTCGCTGGGGGTTGTTTATACACGTGACGGACAACAGCAACAATGAGTCACTCTGGACAACTGTACATGGAAATATGACTCTAGTGCCATATCAGAATTATAATTATCACCTAAGATTTATGCAAGGCCCGCTGGGGGTGAGAACAGCAGCTGACCACAGGCAGCCACAGCACAACTCTGGAATGGCGTGGCCTCACCAATACTGTTTTAGGGCAGCCCCAGTCCCTCTCTCTCTGCTTCTCTCTCTCCTTTATTAGCTAACTCAAGATAAAACTTTCTGCTTCAATTACTCAACTTCTTTCATTTCCTACATGTATTTTTGTTCTATGGTCCAACTCTTCCCTTTTCCTTTACTTCCTCTTCCTCCTACGTTTTGTTCTACTTAAAGACTACCTCACCTATCGCATCTCTCCTTCCACTCTCAATAAGCTTTACTAAGCTACTACATAGTTGTCTTTTTCATCTCGTTTATAAACAATCTGCCGTTAAACTATATAATGCTAAAGGAAATTCCCCATCCCTGAAACCTTCCCAGCCCCAGTCAACAAGAGGAAGGAAAGAAGCCACTACGAATAAGTTAGTAAAAAGACGACCTTCCCTTTGACCCAATAACATTACTAGGCTACTTTCTTCACTACACTACATGTGCTGCTCTCTGATAAACCTCTCGGCCTACATCACTGTCCCCCAGTAAACATGATTACAAGATAACAGTTTTAACTCCAGGAGAAAATGGCAAACAACTCTGGCCATGACTGAACAACAGTAACTTTAGCTCTGATATAATAAACCTCTCAGCCAACTTCACTGTCCCCCACTCAACAACATTACAAGATAACAGTTTTAACTCTGGGAGAAAGTGGTGATTAACTTTTGGCCGTGATTGAACAACAGTAACTTCAGCTCTGATAGAATGAAATATAACTTTGAAATACAGTGGAAACTTTAGCTTTGAAATAAGAAGACTAAAATAATGGAATGACCGGCACTAAAATCAGCATAATGGATTGCCAATGAGAAAAAGGGAAAACAAGTCAGGTATTGAGTATGTGACATCAGACTAAAAATGACCCCATTACCAGAGCAGAGAGAGAGGGACTGAGGATGAGAGGGAGAGGTGAGAGTCCCGTCACGGCACTGTCTGTTGCTACCGCGGCACCTTAGTCCTCTAGGTTCCTGAAGGCCAGCTGGATGTTCTCGTAGATCTCGTCAAAGTCCTTCTTGACCTTGGCCTCCCCCTCCTTGAAGGTGTCCTTGAACTTCATGGAGGACAGCTCGTACAGGATCTGGCCCATGGTGTCGCGGATGATCTGCCAGGTTATCTGCGGGAAGGAGGGGTGGATGAGGGACACAGGAGCACCCACGGAGGAATTTTCCTCCTCCGCGGGATGTGTTGAATGAATAAGGTGGCTCACAGCTGGTGAAAAAGTATGGACCAGGGGCCCCACTGATAGACTGGTAAGGGCCCTCGTAGGAGGCTGCTTCTCACAGCACAAGGACTCCCAAGATTACTCACAAGCAGACCACTCATGGGAGAAATTGCATGTTGTTTTTTACTAATTTAGACCAAAATATGGGGAGGGTTAGCCCCCACAGCAGGGCAGGGAATGTGTCTAGGGCTGTAGTGAGGTGAGAGATTGCTTGCATCTCTTGCTTTCCACTGCAGCCACCAGACAGCTCCAGTAAAAAGGCAGAGTACATAGGTCCTCCCTGCCAGTGCACAACATCTTCCTTGTCAAGACCCACAAAGTGCCTCCTCATGGCACCCTTAGGAACTGGGACCTTGCAACCCCAGGCAAAATCTCTGAGCAGGTTGGACCCCTAGAGGTGTTTTGTGCATGGCCCACCAATGTGTGGACATGCCCTGCCACCTCACCAATCTAACCCGGGCAGGAAGGGTTCACAGCCTTGGTAGGCAATCCACTTGGGCCCTCAGATGAAAACTGAGGTTACCTACAGGAAGGGCATCCTGAGGCCCCGTTCAAACCAAGATGAACAATGACGACATCTTCATTGACCCGTCCAATCCCATGAGGGAAAATAATTTTGTCAAACAAAGAAGATCCAAATATAAGCTGTATGATAAATATTTATAGTTTTAAAGTTACTTTTTATTAATTTTGTTATTCAGAAACATATGAACTCGAGTCTTGCTCAACTAGACCATGGTGTCAGGGAGGCTGCGTGCAATGTGATAACATGGGTGGCTGGGTGGCCACGGCCCGGCCCACACAGCCCGCCCTGCCTCACACCGTGGTTTAGTTAACTAGAACTATTTTATATGCTTGTAAATGACAATTAATATATCTTTCAAACCACAAACATGTATCATACAGCCTAAGCCTATAGTTTGGCCTATATTAGTAAAACACTAAGTGCAATCTCTCCTAAGAGTAACCTCGGGAGCACTACTACAAGGAGAAGCGGCCTCCTGTGAGTGCCTTTATAAGTCTTTACTGACACAGCCCCAGACAGTTATGTTTTCCCCTCATTCAGCGCCATTCACTCTCAGGCAGCTTAGTGTCTCTCAGCAGCATTCTGACTTCCTCCCCAACTCAAGGATGCTGTAGTGAGGCATTGATGTGATCCTGATTACATTTATTACTCTATTTTATACTTCCAGGCTCAGACATGTAGGCTACATCACCTTATCCTGTTGCTCTCCTTCTCCTCCTTCCCATCATCATCACTATTTCCCAGTATTCCAGTATTTCCAGTAATATATCTATATTATTCAGTAATATAAGCCCTTTTATATAAACTGCAAACATGCCAATTTGCATTGATAATATACCACACAAGCCCACAAAAGACAAACTTGTATCAAACAGAAGGTGCCATAATCGTATCATACTCAACGATCTATAGCCTTTCAAATACCTATAATTCATCTCACTGCAGGTACATGAACTGACATCTGGCTGAGACTGGCTCTGCAAGTGCCTGTACATAAAGAATTTTGATATTTGTTGCATGTAAATAACATGAGTAACATTCAAAATAGCCTAGCACCACATTCAACAATTATCATTTGCTATTTCATGTTATTTTTAATATTAATCATTATTTACATGCAATAAGTTATTAGAATTCCCTTTCTTTGCACTTGCAGAGTCAGATGTCTTTTAATAAGAACATAAGAACATAAGAACGCAGGAGTCTGCAAGAGGCCGGTAGGCCTGTACGAGGCAGCTCCTTTGACCCTAAGCTCCCGTGTATCTAACCCCACCTAATATCGCTGTCCATGAATTTATCTAGTCTATTTTTGAATGTGACAATTGTATTGGCACTCACCACATGACTGCTAAGCCTATTCCACTCATCCACCACCCTATTAGTAAACCAATTTTTGCCTATGTCCCTGTTGAATCTGAATTTATCCAGTTTAAACCCGTTACTTCGTGTCCTACCCGGTTCTCTTACCAACAAAACCTTATGAATGTCTCCCTTATTAAAGCCCTTCATCCATTTATAAACCTCGATCATGTCTCCACGCACCCTTCGCCTTTCTAGAGAATGCAAGTTTAACTGTTTGAGTCTTTCCTCGTATGGCAAGTTTCTCAACCCCTGAATCATCTTAGTCATCCTCCTCTGCACCGATTCTAACATTTTGATATCCATTCTATAGTAGGGTGACCAGAACTGAACTGCATAGTCAAGATGAGGTCTAACTAATGCTAAATATAGTTTGAGGAAGACTTCGGGGCTTCTGTTGCTTACGCTCCTTGAAATAAATCCCAGTACCCTATTAGCTCGATTTCTAGCTTGAATGCATTGTGCCCTTGGACGGAGATCAGAGCTCACTAAGACCCCTAAATCCCTCTCGCACCCAGACCTACTTATGAGAGTGTCATTTAAGCCTGAAATGAGATAAGGCATTTGAAAAGCCAAAGATCATTTGAGTAGGTATGACCTGACAGTACTGTCTGATACAAACTCGTATGACAGATTATTGATACAAATTGGCATGTTTAGAATTTATAAGGACTGAGTTGTTTTGTTTTGTTTTTTGTATACTTATACATTCAAATATATTAATGAAAAATTAGCTTGAAAATCTATCACAACAGTTGATTTTCACATATTCACGAACTATAAATGTGCAGGTGCCACATCCATCAAAATTACTGCTTTGAGGTAAGGAAGAAAAATATGAAGCCACTACACTACCATCAACTTTACCTCCACTATCAAAGTCAATTCAACAGCAGCACATCCTTCACTATCAACATCAATGCAGCCTTCACTAGCAACCTATCCTCCTCTTCCTCAACATACCCTTCACTATTAACAGCATAAACACTCCTGTCAACATCCTCCTCCTCATTATCACATCAGCAAAGTACACACACACACTCATAACGTACCATTCCCTCCCTCTCCCAGCCCTTACCTTGTTGTCACTCTGCGCGGTGCGGTTCACAATCTGGCGGGACATGTCGTAGAAGGCAATAATATTCTTCATCATGGCCACAGTCTTGTAGAAGGGGCAGAAGCGATCGTAAGAAGTGTAGGAGTTCTGCTGCAGGAAGTCGTCCTTGATGATCCTGGCCACCTCCAGCGTGATCTTGTCTGCGTCGGAGAGGGAAGCCTTGCCGACCAGCTGCACGATCTCAGCCAGGTCATCCTCCTCCTGCAGGATCTCCTTCACCTTGGTCCTGCGGGATGTGGTATGGTGGAGGGTCAGCAGGTCACTCTAAGGCCTGTATCCTCAAACACTTTGGGGGTTACACACACACACACATAAACACATACACAAAGAATGGCAACAAAAATTATTCCAGAACTGGAGGGATTGACATATGAAGAAAGATTAAAGGAGATGGACCTACCAACACTGGAACAAAAAAGAAAAAGGGGAGACCTAATACAAATTTATAAATCGTTGAGCAAAATGGAACATGTAGATAATGAAGAGTTACTACTAAAAGAAGGAATAAACACCAGGAGCACAAGAGGACACAGTAAAAAATTGAGGAAAGGAAGATGCTTGATAGACATAAAGAAATATAGCTTCCCACAAAGAAATATAGAGGTTTGGAACAGACTAAGTGAGGATGTAGTATCGCGAAGAGTGTGCAAAACTTTAAGTAAAAGTTGGACAAATACAGATACGGAGACAGGACCACACAAGCGTAAGCACCAGGCCCTGTAAAGCTACAACTAGGTATATACAACTAGGTAAACACACACACACACACACACACACACACACACACACACACACAACAGTAAAGACTCTGAAATTCTGCAAGATGACCTGAACAAGATTTGGAAATGGAGTGTGAAATGGGAGATGGAATTCGATGTGAAGAAAAGTCATGTAATGGAAATGGAAAAGAGTGAAGGGAGACCAAAATGGACATACAGAATGGGAGATGGAGAAATATTAAAGAAAGTTCAAGAAGAGAGAGATCTGGGAGTGACAATACAAGTTAATCTACAGCCTGAGTTATGTAAATAGGATATTAGAGGATACGTATAGCATGGTGAAAAATATAGGATTAGCATTCCACTACATGGATAAGGATATGATGAAAAGGTTAATAACCACTATGATAAGACCAAAATTGGAATATGCGGAGGTGGTGTGGTCTCCCCATAAGAAACACATAAAAAACTATAAAGAATACAAAGATGGCAACAAAAATGGTCCCAGAACTGAAGGGATTGACATATGAAGAAAGATTAAAGGAAATGGACCTACCAACATTAAAACAAAGAAGAGAAAGGGGAGACCTAATTCAAATTTATAAATTATTGAGGAAAATGGAAGTAGATAAAGAAGGAATAAACACCAGGAATACAAGAGGACACAGTAAAAAATTAAGGAAAGGAAGATGCTTGAGAGATATAAAGATATATAGCTTCCCACAAAGAAATATATAGGTTTGGAACAGACTAAGCGAGGATGTAGTATCGGCGAAGAGTGTGCAAAGCTTTAAGGAAAAGTTGGACAAATACAGATACGGAGACAGGACCACACGAGTGTAAGCCCAGGCCCTGTAAAACTACTAGGTAAATACACACACACACACACACATTTGATAAGGCTTTTGTACAGTTTCTGTGTTAGTATTTCCATGGGTAGTTTTATAAGCTTAGTGATAGTTGGACCAGGCTTCTATACCATGAATGTGATAAAAACTCAAGAAAATGAGACTTATCTCCTTTGTGGCCTTTGAAAATATTTGTTGTGAGAGCCAAAAGTGTCTGAGAATGCTGACCTAAGTCCATCACCCATCACTATCATTGTCTTTCCTTCCATCAGACGCTGCACACTGAATGACGGCTTCTCCTCATCCCCTGCAGGCAACTCTTTAATGCTTGGTGTCCTCTCTCCTCTCCATGACCTCACCCAGCCACCCATGGCCCACAAACTCTGGGTGCTGTGAGTCCCTGAGGAACACACACACACACACACACACACACACACACACACACATACACACACACACACACACATATATAATGGAAAAGTACATAAACAAGCTGTTTGGAGAAGCCTACAGGATGATGCAAAATATAAGGGTATCATTCCATTTTATGGACAAAGAAATGTAGAAAATAATTACAACAATGATAAGACCAAAGCTTGAATATGCTGCAGTTGTGTGGTCGCCTCACAAAAAGAAGGATATCTGAAAGTAGGGATGTACCAATACCAAAATTTTGACCGATACCGATACCTGTGCACTGATATTTTTTATACAAGAATTCCAGCAGCCAAAGGGCAATATCAAACGTTAAGAAGAAAAAGACCCACTACTCGTTGTTCCACCATAGAAGGGAAGTGTTAACACCCACCCCCATTAGTTTTGACAAGGGGCAAGGGAGGAGGCGCCTCGTGAGGTCTAGTTGACTCGGCTAGGATAGCTTTACCTTAATTGCTGTACATTTAGGCACAAGACTGAAAAAATCCCCAGACCTTGGCAGCGTGCCCCGTTGCGGGGCGACCGTCTGACTGACTGAGGCAGGCAAATGAGGCAAGTGAAGGGGCTTCGCCAATCCCGCGCTGAAGCTACTGGTGCTAAACCTGTGTTGTACGCGTCCGCGGTACCAAAGGCTATGCGTACTGTATGCTAAATATTATATACTTGTATTCAAAGTAATATGAATCTTATCGTTTAAAGTGATGAAAATTAAATCACGGGAAATTCCAAACTATGTAGTATCATGATACTAGATAATTACACTTTTCTAATATTTTTTCAACAATTTAGAAAATCCAATTTCTGTTGAACAAAATTATTTGCAATCGAGTGACCTGCAACGTACAAAACTCCTTCAAGTATCGGTAGCATCGGCAGAAAATCATCCGATACCAATACCGATACTCTTAAAATGTGCCGATACCACCGATACCAATACATCGGTACATCCCTATCAGAAAACTGGAAAGGATACAGAGAACTGCAACTAAAATGGTCCCAAAACTCTGAAATATGACGTATGAAGACAGGTTGAAGGAGATGAACTTGATGACACTGGAACAAAGAAGGGAGAGAGGAGATCTGATCATGCTGTGTAAGTTGGTAAATAAATTTGATGAGGTGGAAAGAGATGATCTCTTCTTAACCCTTTCAGTACAGTGACACCAACGTCGGCATCACCGTCAGCGTCACCGTATGGAAAGGGTTAATCCTTTTCTAAACCTTTTAATCCTCTTCCATTTCCTCTTAATCCTCTTCTAAACCTCTTAAGAGGAAATGGAAGAGGATTAAGAGGTTTGGAAGAGGATTAATCCTCTTCCAATTCCTCTTAAACCTTTCCATACTGTGACGCCGATGTCTGCATCACTGTATTGAAAGGGTTAACTGCGAGAACGCAGGGGTGAGAGGACATGGAAAGAAACCTAATAAAGGAACCTGTTTGAGTGACTTAAAAAGTATAGTTTTCCACATCGAAGTGTTAACGCTCTCGTGCACCGTAAGTTTCCAATAAGTTTTTGTTCCACTCACCATCCATTTCTCTGGCCCGACTGGCCTTTTTTTGCCGCCACGATGCTCTACATTCCTGGACGTATTTTACCCTCACAGATATATTGTACCCCAATAAATTTGGTATCAATGGCTTCATAAAGACTTGTATTAGAACATGCGCAAATAAAAATAGAGGAAAATGAACAATACAAACTTGTTTCAAGTCTCCATATAGAGTATTGTAGATAATAAATCCTAAGTACCATCTCTTCCCCACTCGCTAGCTTGAAATTTTGTGGGCCAACTTTTTTAGCCAAATATATGCTTCAAAGCAGAATTTAGTGAGGATTCTTATGGTATCCTCAAAATCCTCACATGCCTAATAGTTCCCGAGTTACACCAAGAAAATGGGTTTTTTTTTTAAATAATCAACAGAGTTGACGCTCCTCATCTATACTCCTTAGAAAGGTCGCCATAAGTTTCCATTAAGAAACTTACCCCAACAAATGGCACTCCCAAATTTGACGCACTTTCACCGAAAATTTAATTTTTAATCAATTTTTTAAACTTTTATGACGCGGTTCGTGTCATCGTGCGGCAGGACCTTTTACCCTTGATGACGCGAAACACGTCATCGTGCGCGAGAGGGTTAACAATGGAACAGCTTCCGGGAAGAAGTGGTGGAGGCGAGCAGTATCCATAAAATGAAGGAAAGGCTGGATGAATGTAGATATGGAGAAGGGACTATTAGAGCTTAGCTCGGGCCCGGTAGATTTCAAATAGGTAGATAGGTAAATATACACACACACACAAATGCAACAGTCACACCTCATAGAACACCCACCTGCCTCAGCATCACAAACCCCTGGTACTGGAAGCCAAAAACCTACACTCCACACACACACAGACATGCTGCAGCCACACCCACCCACCTTACAAACTTTGGGTGCAGAGTCAAGACATACATTCCTCACCCAGACATGCTGCATACACACACAAACACATACACACACACACACACACACACATAAAGGAATACCCCCCACCTGTAGGTCATAAACTCTGGGTAGTTTGCGTCGTAGTGCTCCTCGAGGGCCCGCAGGTACTTTGAGTAGGACTGGAGCCAGTTGACAGAGGGGAAGTGCTTGCGCTGCGCCAGCTTCTTGTCCAGCCCCCAGAACACCTGCACGATGCCCAGCGTGGCCGAGGTGACAGGGTCGGAGAAGTCACCGCCGGGGGGAGACACAGCCCCCACGATGGTCACCGAGCCCTCACGCTCGGGGTTGCCCAGACACTTGACGCGGCCGGCACGCTCGTAGAAGGAGGCTAGACGCGCCCCGAGGTAGGCTGGGTAGCCGGAGTCGGCCGGCATCTCTGCCAGACGGCCAGAGATCTCCCTGAGAGCCTCAGCCCAACGGGAGGTGGAGTCAGCCATCATGGACACATGCAGGCCCATGTCTCGGAAGTACTCAGACAGGGTGATGCCGGTGTAGATGGAGGCCTCTCGGGCGGCCACGGGCATGTTGGAGGTGTTGGCCACCAGGGACGTGCGCTTCATGATGGACTCCTTCTTGCCGTTCACCTCCAGCTCAAGCTCTGGGAAGTCTCGCAGCACCTGAGGGGCAGACAGACTGATACACACACTGCGAACCCTCACCCTTCCTGCCTCCCTCCTTTGTTCCTTACCTGACACACACACACACACACACACTGCATATTTTATGGACCTAAAAAGGCATTCAATAAGTTCCACATAAAATATATCTGTAGAAACTAGAACATAGAGGCAGATCAGGGAAAAAAATGACAACCCATGAAAAATTACCTGACAAACAGAGAAATGAGAACCATGTTATAAAATGAAAAATTGGATTGGAGAAAGGTCACAAGTGGAGTGCCGCAGGGATCAGTGTTAGCGCCAATATTGTTTTACTTTTTAACATGCATAAATGATATGCCTATCTGTTAATCATCCTATCTGTTCATCAGTCACTATAGTAAGACTCATCTAATCTTAATGTGCGGCTATAAGGTGCCATGTAGGGAATAATCCGAGAGTACAGCGTTGCCACGCTGGTTGCCTCTCTCTCTTTCTTGTGGCGGTAACGCCAAGAGGATTTGAAGGTATTTTTTTCTTACTTATGTCAGCTTATTTTAACGTACATTCCTTCACGATATAATTTAAATATAACAGTGAAACTACTTACACATCCCAAAATGAAAGGGAAACTCAATAATAATTATAGCTTTTTTTTAGCAACACTGTAAAATATGTATGCCACATTTCTTTATATGCTCATAAATATCTTATCCATAATAAGTTAACTGTTCTTTCATACGTTATAATACTAACATTAAATGTGTATGCATGTTTGCTGATCATATTTGCCATGGTTTTACTTACATTAGAACATTTCTACTGATTCAACATCGCGGGCTAGGAGACACGCGGCAATGCTGTACAAGGGGATCCCCTACGCTGAACCCGCCCACAACTGCACGCTTAGCTGAGCCAGACTATAGGGGCATCTGTCGGGGGTGCATCACCTCGCCCACCCTACAGCTCTATACCCAGGGGTCCCTCCCATACACCTCCTGGCAGGATCTATCAACACGCTCAAGCCACAAACCCTGTGGGCGTCCCCTTGGCCTCCTCCACTCAGGGCTGTCTCTTGCAGAAACAACCCGGTGAGCAGGGCTGGCTTCTGGGCGGCGTGCCACACACCCATATAGCCGGAGTTGGGGGTGACATACCATGCAGGTAATGGGAATTTGTAGTGCAGCGACTATGCCTGATGAACGAGCCTCCCATAACCCACTTAGCCAGCGGGGTACCTCTTTGGCCGACTCGGCAAGGAATGGCTCTCCCGTCACGCTGGTAGCGGGTTCAATCCCAGCCCAGGCAGCCGGCGAATACCCTCTCCTTGTTGTGATTAATTTCTCGTGTGTTTCAATACACGCAGAGGACGTGTGGGACCGAGAGAGTAATAGAAAAAAGAGAATAGAAAATCTCTTCATTTAAATGGTGGCATAGCAGTGGGATATCCTATCCTGCAGTTCTGTTGGGTTTCCCCGAAGGGGTAACAGGTAGGATGGCCCATGCTCTCTGAGGGTAATAGAAAATGGGAGAGTTGGAGGTACGTCTCTACAGGGATGTTGTGGAATAGTGAACCGATAGTGGTCACTGTCTAAGGTCTCAACACACAGAAATTAATCTACATAGAGGGGAAAGTCGTGTAGTGCGGCGATTATGCCTGATGAACGAGCCTCCCATAACCCCACTTAGCCAGTGGGGTACAGGTAACTCTCGATTTACATGAGTTTGGTTTACGCGTTTTTGAAATAACGTGGGGTCCAAAATCCAAATAAATGTTTAATTTACACGTTTTTTCACTTATACGCAATATTTTATGGAGTGGCCACCATATGTCTCAAGCAACTGGACTCATACGGCACAGCAGCCACACAGCTGAGCTCAGTTCTTCCTGCGCACCACTTGAACAACAATAGAGTACCCACGCTGCCACACAACTTAACAATAGGGGTGGGCAGGTACCGGTACTAACGGTACCAGCTATACGGTACAGTACCGGTACCAGACTGCTCGATACCGGTACCAATACTAGCCAGCCGCTCATAGTGTCCCTCATTTCTTCCTCACACAAGTGAGGCTAAGACTGAGTGCCTGAGTGGATATCTCGGTGATAGATATTCTCTCTCTCTCTCTCTCTCTCTCTCTCTCTCTCTCTCTCTCTCTCTCTCTCTCTCTCTCTCTCTCTCTCTCTCTCTCTCTCTCTCTCTCTCTCTCTCTCTCTCTCTCTCTCTCTCCACTGAATGAAGTGAATAAGCATATTATTCCCACCATCACTCATAGGTTATGACAGACAACTAGGCAAGACACAATTCACACGGTTCCGGTGACACGCGGCATGCAGCTGTTTGTTGTATGAGTGTGGTTGTGTGGTTTGTAAACAATGCAAATGGCGGCCGGGCTGGTATTGCGCGAAATAACTCGTACAAGACTCATGATGTACAGTTTGATATCATATTTACCCCATTATTCTCACTAATATTAATAATTAATAATGAACACATGGATATTTTTTCCAATATGATTTTTTATGTAGCTTGTACTGCTCCTTAGTCTTACAATCATAAGCCACCTGTGACATCAAGATCAAGATCATACAAATGGCGCCCGACGGAAAAACAGGATAACAGCAAGGCATGGGCGATCCTCCACCGATTTCATTTTTGTATAGTAGTTATTAGATCGCCCTGTATTCTATGGTAACATATTATAAGACAGCTATGGACTATGAAAGATTATAAACAATAATAAAGGTAAGTTTGCTGTTGTTATTGGATAAGACGAAAAACAGACCCTTAAAAACACCCCAAAGAAGAAAAAAATCATTAAAAATTTGTACATTCGACGTATAACGCACAGGGCTAAACTTTCAGGCATTTTTTATGTGAAAAAGGTGCGCGCTGTACGCCGGAAAATACGGTATTTATTTTTTGACAGAAACCTACCTCTTGTTTGATTTACATTGTTTTTGATTTACGCGACCTCTTCAAGGACGCAATACTCGCGTAAATCGAGAGTTACCTGTACCTCTTTGGCCGACTCGGTAAGGAGTGGCTCTCTCGTCACACTGGTCGCGGGTTCAATCCCAGCCCAGGCAGCCGGCGAATACCCTCTCCTTGTTGTGATTAATTTCTCGTGTGTTTCGATACACGCAGAGGACGTGTGAGACCGAGAGAGTAATAGAAAAGAGAGAATAGAAAATCTCTTCATTAAACATTTGTTACCAGAGGCATCAGTCCACCTTTTCAGGCCAGTGTTCAGTTAGTCAGCCCTTAAGTGTTTTATATGATCTATATTTACTTCATTTCATTTATCCTATTTTTTTTGTCTTGGATGTCATGGTAGTCTTGTGACTTGGATGAATTATTAGGACTCTTTCAACTCTATGCCTCCGTGGTCTAGTGGTCAGCGTGCCTGGCTACTACTCCGTGGGCCGGGGTTTGATTCCCATCCCAGGCAGTCGGCGTGCAGCTCACCCAACCATTCATCCTTCCTTTCAGGCTGGTCAATAAATGGGTATCTGGGGAAGATTAACTGTGGTAACCTGGATGTCACACTGGCCCTGTGTCCCGGGGTGATGGGCTCCATCTCACCACAGGCTCAAGGGCCAATGCGACGGAGATGAGCACCAAGGCCACGCGTAGCTGTAGCGTATGCTCCCAACTTTACCTTTACCTTACCTTCCAACTCTAACTACTGTAATGTCTTTAATAATAATGAAAATAATAATAATAACTATGATGATTTCTTACTGTCCTTTTTCCCTTCTTTCCTTCCCTTTCTTTCTCCAGTTACCTCTCCTCTTTCATACCAACTTCCTACCCTTCCATGCATCCCTACCTACCCTCCTCCTCCTCCTCCTTCTTCTCCTGCCTTCCTCACCTCAGCCATCTCGTTGCCACGCTCCCCACAGCCGACGTAGATGATGACGTTGGAGTTGGAGTACTTGGAGAGGGCCTGGGAGATGCATGTCTTGCCGCAGCCAAAGGCCCCGGGGATGGCAGTGGTGCCACCCAGCACGCACGGGAACAGCGCGTCCAGCACCCTCTGGCCTGTCAGCAGCGGGTGGTTGGCGTGGAGCTTCTCGCTGACCGGCCTTGGCTGACGCACTGGCCACACCTACGGAGGGTACAGGGGGTGAAGGCGGGGAAGAGTGTGGCTGTCAGTGGTGAAGTGTGGCTGTCAATGGTGTTGGGGGAAGGGTGCAGCTGTCAGTGGTGTTGGGTGAGGTGTGGCTGTCAGTGGTGAGGGTGGATGAGGTGTAGTTGTTAGTGGTGAGGTGTGGCTGTTAGTGGTGTGCCTGGGTGTCAAGTGGTGAGGGTGGGTGCAGTGAGGTTTTCAGTGGTGTGCTTGGGGATGGTTGTGCCTATTAGAGGTGTGGCTGTCATGGTGATAAGGGTGGTGGAAGGTGACATAAGCTGACCTAATCTTTTCTTTCTTTTCATTTCAGCCTCACGTTCTCTCTCTCTCCTGTGCTCCGCTCACCCTCTCACTCATGGTGTTGGGGCTTCAAAGGGTTTGCCCGCAATGACAAGTGATCGTTCCAGCCATTTGTTCCACTGTAGCCTATGGTGAGAATGCATCACAGGAGAAGCCTTGCCAGCTGCCCTTCCACTTGACTCTAACCTGAAGCCAGATTTCACCCAGCCCCCATTGCACCAAGTGTCCACCAATTACCAGCACAAGAGCAGCCATGCCCTTCCTCTGTCACCATGGGAAGGAGCTGCTTTCCTGACGTGTTCTCACCTTAGGCGGAATAAACTACACCACCTGCTCCTGCTAAGTACTCTGCCCACACCCCGCTAGCCTGTGTATTCTCCACAAGGCAGCTGACGGCAAGTTAACAGTCAGCCTTCTACTCTTTGCCTGAGTGAACACCGCCCGAGTCAGCTTGCTCAAGGTGCTGACGTCACCCAATCCTGCCAGCTGACCAGCCTGGCGTGTCGGTGTGTGTACTGCATGTGCAGCGACTGTTTGTTAGTTTATTTTGTGTAACTTTTTGTGGTGACGTAACTGTTGTAACCATTTGTTTACTTGTATTCTAGGATGTTTATGACCCTCTATCTCTGAACTTCTATAATCTCCTTTATTATTTCGTCCTCTTTCCGCTTCTCTCTCATTGCTTTCATTTTTATTTTCTCTTTCTCGGCATCTCAGGTGTTTGGGGGCAGCTGACCAGGCAGCTTATAGCATCCGCACTCCTCCCTCTCTGCCTGATTCGTCTCTAATCATAGTAATAGTAATAAAATAATACTATGGTTGATATGGTGTGTTAATGTTGGGCTTGTTGTGATGCTGCTTAGCCTCAGCCCCTCACCAGGGTCAGCTTCCTGCTGCTTGTTTCTGGCCACAAAACCATCAACAAACTTCCAAATAAGGACTTGAAATAAATTTGAGCCTAACACAAATTGACAAATGCATGATGAAATTAAGTTGGAGGAGAGTCCTGATGCTCCTCTCCTGAATGTGGTCAAGGCACAGGAGGAAGAAAATGCAGATTAAGAGAGGCTGTTCAAGAATTTACCAGTGTAAGCCAAGAAAGAATGAAGGTGCCAGTAAGCTCTTGCATTAGTAAGCTTGACAGCATTCAGGTGAGCCAGAGCAGAAATATTAGCAACACTTTGTAAAGTAAGAAATGTTGTGGATTCTTAATATTTTTCCTTAAGGGACCTGTAACATGCTTGAATAAAATATGATGAAAAGTTAAAATTCCAATTATTTTTTGCATTAGGAAGTTGGACGGCACAAGGGTGAGCCAGAGTAATATTGAGAAAAAATGTAAAGAAAGAAATAAAGAATATCCTTTTCACCATTTTTTTCTGAAAATCAAACTCCCTTAATATAAGATGAAAGACGTAGACCTTGATTTACTTTTGCCATGGGAAACTTGGACAGCCAGAGCAGAGATATGCAAAAATATAAACAAAGAAATTTAGGAGATCATTTCTCAGACACTTTTGACTGTCACAAGTATTTCAAAGCCTGCAAAGAAGCTTAGTTAGGTCCTCATGAGTGTTTTTCACATTCATGGTACACACAAGCCTTGTCAAACTGTCACTAGGCTCAAAAAAACACCCATAAACTACCCTTGGAAACACTAACACAGCCTCTGCAAGACCCTTAACAATGTGGGTGTGGGTGTGTAAGCCCCAAAACTTTGAGGACATGAGCCATAAACTTTCATTCCAATTATGATGAGAGGTCCAGAAGCCTTGTCAAACTATCACTAGGCTCATAAAACTACCCATGGAAATACTAACACAGCCTCCACCAAAACTACCAAATGTATGTATGAAAGCCCTGAAATGTATGTGAATATGGCCTCCAACACAGACCATGACACAAGGTCCCTCCAGCGACTAAACTTCACTAAAGCCTTGTCAAACTTTCAATAGGCTGGAAATATTAACACAACAACCTCTACCAAATATGTGTGTAAGCCCCAAAATGTTTGAGAATATAGGCCTCACACACCGAATCATGACAAGAGATCCAGAGGCCTTGTCAAACTCTCACTACACTCATAAAACTACCCATGGAAATACTAACACAGCCTCTACCAGTTTTACCAAATGAGTTTGTGTGTGTAAGCCCCCTAATGCCTGAGAATATGGGCCTCCAGCACCCCACCCACCTGCATCATGTTGTACTTGTGCTTCTCTCCATCAAACTCCACCTCCAGCACCGTCTCATCCACTGAGTAGTTGCCGGGAGCCGCCAGGTAGGTGACCGTGCCTCGGGCCTTCGGGGGCAAAATGATTCTATGGTTGATGATGGTATTTTCTGCCACCATGCCAAAGAGATCGCCTGTGATGTGACTGCCGACCTGGGAAGAGGAGTCGTGGTTAGGGTGGAGATGTGGGGCATAAGGAAGGAAGGATGGGGAAGGATGAGGAAAAGAAGGGAGAGGTGTGAAGGGGTGAGGAGGAATGGGGTGTGAAAGGATAGGGAAGAGAAGGGAAGGGGAGTGATAAGGGAGGGAAAGGAGAGGTGTGGAGTATGGTTACACTAAGACAAGACACCCCAAGTAATCTGTCTTATGACCACGAAGTTAAATATTAAAGTAACAAATTAAATACCGGCTATAGAGAATCATAACATATGGATGAAAGACAGACACATCAAGCTACAGTGAAACAAGATTGGTGAGATCATTTTGTGTTGGATATTTTCCTCCCACTGCTCTGCCACACAGCCCTAACACCTGTCTCTTCCTCTCATATGTCAGCTATAGATCACACATGAGAGGAGGTGGCAGGTGTTGGGACCATGTGGCAGAGCACTGGGAAGTAAAGGACCTGCAAGAGCCAACACAGAACAATCTCACCAATCTGGTTTCTCTGTAGTGTGAGCACCATGTTCTGGCGCTGCACTCGTATCAGTCGCTATGTCACCGCCAGGAGTGAAAGACTTGCCCGTCATCGATATGTTTCTCTGCCATCGAGACACCCTGTACTTCACATGGATTTGCCTTCCTGAACCTGCCGATCAACACTTTACCCACTACTGGTGCTTCAGGAAACAACACGTCATGTATCCATTTTCTAATTACAGTAAATTCTCAGTAAAATGGACTAATTGAGGGGAACTTAGTCCAGTCATACCGAACGTCCATTTATTAATTTTTTTTTTTTTACAACAGAGGAGACAGCTCAAAGGCACACACACAAAAAAGAAAACAATAATAAAAAAAAGAATCAAAAGAGGTGGCCGAAAGAAAGGTCAATTTCGGGAGGAGAGGTGTCCTGATACCCTCCTTTTGAAAGAGTTCAAGTCGTAGGCAGGAGGAAATACAGATGAAGGAAGATTGTTCCAGAGTTTACCAGCGTGAGGGATGAAAGAGTGAAGATGCTGGTTAACTCTTGCATAAGGGGTTTGGACAGTATAGGGATGAGCATGAGTAGAAAGTCGTGTGCAGCAGGGCCACGGGAGGGGGGGAGTTAGCAAGTTCAGAAGAGCAGTCAGCCTGGAAATATCGATAGAAGATAGAGAGGCAACATCGCGGCAGAATTTAAGAGGTAGAAGACTATCAATAGGAGGAGGAGAGCTGATGAGATGAAGAGCCTTAGACTCCACTCTGTCCAGACAAGCTGTGTGAGTGGAGCCTCCCCACACATGAGATGCATGCTCCATACGAGGGCAGACAAGGCCCCTGTATATGGATAGCAACTGCGCAGGGGAGAAGAACTGGCGGAGACGATACAGAACGCCCAACCTCGAAGAAGCTGATTTAGCGAGAGAGGAGATATGAAGTTTCCAGTTGAGATTTTGAGTTAAGGATAGACCGATGATGTTTAGTGTTGAAGACGGCGACAGCTGAGTGTTGTCGAAGAATAGGGGATAGGTGTTTGGAAGATTGTGTCGAGCTGACAGGTGGAGAAATTGAGTTTTTGAGGCATTGAAGGACACAAGGTTCCTTCTGCCCCAATTGGAAATGATAGCAAGGTCTGAGGTTAAGCATTCTGCAGCCTCCAGTCTGGAGTTGTGTACTTCCTGTTGAGAGGGTCTTCTATTGAAAGAAGTTGAATAATGCAGAGTGGAGTCGTCGGCATATGAGTGGACAGGACAGTTTGTTATGGAAAGAAGATCATTGATGAATAACAGGAAGAGAGTGGGTGATAGGACAGAGCCCTGTGGAACGCCACTGTTAATAGGTTTAGGGGAAGAGCAGTGACCGTCTACCACCGCAGAGACAGAACGGCCAGAAAGGAAACTGGAGATAAAGGAACAGGGAGAGGGATAGAATCCGAAAGAGGGCAGTTTAGAAAGCAAAGACTGGTGCCAGACTCTATCGAAGGCTTTCAATATGCCTAGCGCAACAGAGAAAGTTTCATCGAAACGGCTAAGAGAGGATGACCAAGAGTCAGTTAAGAGAGCAAGAAGATCGCCAGTAGAACGCCCCTTGCGGAATCCATACTGGCAATCAGATAGAAGGTTAGAAGTGGAAAGGTGCTTTTGAATCTACCATCTTAAGGATCGATTCAAAAGCTTTAGATAGACAGGAAAGTAAAGCTATAGGATGGTAGTCTGAGGGATTGGAACAGTCACCCTTCTTAGGCACCATGGAGGTAGGATTAGGAGGAGGCGGCGCACAGTGAGAAAAAGTTAAGTAGAGTCTGCCATCTTGGGACTGGCAAGAAGCAAGTGTCGGCCACTCCCAGCCTCACCTAGGCTTAGCTTTGACCTGACTGCGCCATACCTAGATTTCACTATAGACATGAATCACTGCATTCAGTCATTTGTCAAAGCTAATGGGCTGTGTGTGGACGTGCCTCGCGGGCTGCTCACGATGCCAGTGTCCTGTGCTGCATACGGCTGCAGCGCGAGGTTTGATAAGGAAAAATGCCCTACACTTACATTTCACAACTAAGTAATATTAGGAGTAATCTAAAACTAAACTGAGGTGAAGATAAACTACACAGTAACTGATAAATGGAGTAAGATTTCATTATTAAACGACAGACTTCAGCCTACTGAGTGTGGTGTTATAGCTTCTTATTAGGTATTATGGAATGAAATCTTCTTAAAAGTAGTTGTCTTAGCAATGGTGAATATAGATAAAAAAAATAAACTTCTATCGTCAATATAGGTATTCCTTAACACATTATAAAATCTTAGTTATATGTGACAAGTGAAAGTTGATCCTTCACTCACTAGTTAAAGTAAAGGACAGAGGAAACTTGGTATATCCTTCTGATGGTGTTTTTGATATATGTATCACTTCAGAATAACTGTTCAGAGAAAGAGTGTCAAGCAACAATTTAGGGCAGGGGGCTATTAGTAAGTTAGTTATTTCAGTGCTGGCTTATTGCTACCAAAAAAAACATATTCCCCACCATAACTAATCACATGTATGACACAGACCCTCAGGAAAACCATCTGCGTCTGTTAGTTAAGGCAGTTGCTGAGACATATTTGCAGGCACGGTTTAAGTATGATGCTACACAGATAACTAATAAATTAGCAAGTAATGTTAAGGTAAGGAGCCGTCAGTTGTACACCAAACTTATTCATTTCAGTGGCCAATAAATACAAACCAAACCTACTTCCAATTTCTCTTGTTAAATTTAGAATGGATGATTTTATAATAGTGTACTTATAATTATGCACTTTACAATTAACTAATAAATCAAGTGTTATTAGTTCTGCTATGAATATTGATTATCCACAAAAGATATAAAATCAGGGTTTAGGTTACTTGAAAATGGTCGTTAATGCATGTACGGATATTTGTATTTCTAGTATGTAGCTCATCGCACAGAAAATACTTATTTTCGCGCATGAGTACTTGTTTTAATACAATTAAATATTAATTTGAAAAGTACTTGAAATAATAATAAAAATGTCTTAGTCTAAAAGCAAGAAAAAAGTTGTAGTACCTTAACAGATAGTGAAACAATTGATAAAAACATTTAATTAAGCTACTGATACAAAGGGTTGGCACAGCCATCCTGCCAGTCCTGGGCGTTGGCCAGCGCGGGCAAACTGGCTTCACTTTCCTGGGACACCTCACCCAGCTGGTGCCGTCTCCTCCTAATCCTACCTCCATGTTAGGCACAAGCTGTACAAAGGCATACTTCCAGCAGGAAGGAAAGATAGATGTTGACAGGCAGAGACAAAAGAGTTTGGCCAGGCAGGGTGTCAGCACAGAAGCACAGTCTTTAAGTACAATAGGAGGCACTCCATCAGGTCCATAAGCCTTCTGAGTTGAGGCCAGAGAGGGCATAGAAAACATCATTTGGAAGAATCTTAATAACAGGCATAAAGGAGTCAGAGGGGTGATGAGTAGGAGGAATATGCCCAGAATCGTCCAGGGTGGAGTTCTTACAGAAAGTCTGAGCGAAGAGTTCAGCTTTAGAGACAGATGAGACGGCAGTGCTGCCATCAGGGTTAAGGAGAGGAGGGAAAGAGGAAGAAGTGAAATTGAAGGAGATATTTTTGGCTAGATGCCAGAAGTCACAGGAAGAATTAGAAGAAGCAAGGTGTTGACATTTTCTATTAATGAAAGAAGTTTTGGTAAGTCGGAGAATAGATTTGGCATGATTCCGGGCTGAAATGTAAAGATCAAAGTTAGCGGAGTTCAAGGCTCTGGAACCTTTTGTGAGCTGCCTCTATCTTTAATAGCACGAGAACAAGCATGATTAAACCAAGGCTTTTTAGCATGAGGAGTAGAGAAAGTATGTGGAATGTATCCCTCCATTCCAGAGACAATCACCTCTGTGATGCGCTGAGCATACACAGAGGGGTCTCTCTCCAGGAAGCAGTAATCATTCCACGGGAATTCGGAAAAGTGCATCCACAGGTCGTCCCACCGAGCTGAAGCAAAATGCCAGGAGCATCGCCTCTTCGGTGGGTCCAGAGGATGTACAGGAGCGATAGGACAGGATACAGAAATAAGGTTATGATCGAAGGAGCCCAACGGAGAGAACAGTTTGACAGAGTAAGCAGAGGGATTAGAGGTAAGGAAGAGGTCTAGAATGTTGGGCCTGTCTCCAAGACGGTCGGGAATACGAGTAGGGTGCTAAACCAACTGCTCTAAGTCGTTGAGGAGAGCAAAGTTGTAGGCTTGTTCACCAGGCTGGTCAGTGAAAGAGGATGAAAGCCAAAGCTGGTGGTGAACATTGAAATCTCCCAAGATGGATATTTCAGCAAAGGGAGAGTGAGTCAAGATGTGCTCCACTTTAGAGTTCAAATAGTCAAAGAATTTTACATAGTTAGTAGAGTTAGGCAAGAGATAAACAGCACAGATGTATTTAGTAATAGAATGACAATGAAGTCTTAGCCAGATGGTGGAAAATTCAGAAGAGTCAAGGTCGTGGGCACGAGAGCAAGTGATGTTATTGCGCACATAGGCGCAACATCCAGCTTTGGATTGAAATTTAGGATAGAGATAGTAGGAGGGAACAGAGTAGAGGTTGCTGTCAGTAGCCTCAGAAACCTGTGTTTCGGTGAGGAAGAGAAGATGAGGTTTAGAGGAGAAATGGCGTTCCACAGAATGAAAATTAGAACGAAGACCACGAATGTTGCAGAAATTGATAAGGAGGAGGTTTGAGGCGTTATCAGGACACCTCTCAAGTCGGCAGCCAGAAGGGGAGTCCTCCCTGGGGGAATTTATGGACCCCCCCCTAAGCAGGGACTCCAAGGTGGTGTTTTCGTTAGCCAATTTGAATTTTAAATTTTGGGAAAAGGCGTGTGTGTTGTGTGAATGTAGTGTGGTGTAGAAAGAGAGAGGAACTGTCTTTTGAGAGCATGCTGAACTGCTCTCTGGTGTTGATGAGACAAAAGGGAAACGATTAGTGAGGACATGGGAAGGATCTTTGAAGGGCTTCAGCACCCTCCTCGCTTCCCATATATCCTCACCGAGTAGCTCACGCCCATTCGGTAGGTGTCTTCCTACCTCCTCCTTAAGTGGTGGAAATAAAAAAATACAGTCAAGCCTCGGTTTACGAGTTTAATTCGTTCCGGAATTTTGCTCGCACACCAAAACACTCGTAAACCAAAATGAATTTCCCCATTGAAATTAATGTAAATCCCATTAATGCATCTCACATCTCAAAATAATATTTATATAAAAACATTTTACATGTTATTTTTTACAGAATTAAAGTACAGTAAAATCACGAATCTCGATCAATCTCATCTCAATTGCACCATCAAGAACCCACGATTCACATATCTCGATCAAATTACACGAATCTCAATCGCAGATTTTTTCGATTGCTCTCCCACCTTTTGAAAAAGAAGAGATGGAAGAAAAGAAAGAAGTCTTATACAACATGTGGAAAACAAAAATTAGCAAATTGAAAAGCCGGCACTCCTACGGAATCCAGGTCCCGCCTGGCCAGCGCTTGGCTCAGCTGCTACCCGCGGGCTAAAGTTGCCAGTTAGGCATTTTTTGCTGCAGTGTTGTTAGCACGCTGGGCGAACGAGCCATCCTGGTAGCGCTCCCTTCCACATTGTCATACACTCACACACTCTCTAACTCTCTACCATACTTTCTATTGTACTCAAAATCATGCACTCAGGCACTGGCTCTGCCTTCCAGTGCCTGAGTGCATGATTTTGAGTACAATAGAAAGTATCATGCCAATCATGCACAAGCCTCCCAGTGCCTGAGTGCATGATTGAGAGTACAATAAAAAGTATGGTAGAGAGTTAGAGAGTGTGTGAATGACAATGTGGAATGGAAGGGAGCGCTACCAGGATGGCTTGCTCGCCCAGCATGCTAACAACACTGCAACAGAAAATGCCTAACTGGCAACTTTGGCCTGCGGGTAGCAGCTGAGCCAGGCAGCTGAGGCGGGACCTGGATTCCGTAGGAGTGCCGAAAAGCCTATACCCATAATAAACACAGCCACACATACACAAGCCCTAATAAAAATACCGTTTAAGTGGCGCTGATACAAAGGCTATGCCACCGACCCTCATCATCATCATCATCATCAGCCACCTGCCAGCTGTTCAAACCCAGCTCAAGGCTGGTCAAGGTGGTTTGGCTACCTGGATCCCATTCACCATGTTTCCCGCGGCCAATGGAAAGTCCCAGGGGGTGGGTAAGAGCAAGAATGGGGGTCAAGGACCACAACAAGGTGTGAAAAAACCCGGAAGTGAGAAACGTAGTTGATATAGGTTAGTTGGCAAGGCTTTGGTCCCAACTGCATTTTTCACCATAAGAAGTTAACTTCACATCTCGATATTTTGAATCTCGATCAGTATTTTCAGTCCCAATTATGATCAAGATTCGAGATTCTACTGTAATTCTACTAACAAATAGCAATGATAAATAATATGAAACACAAACCAATGTGTTACAATTGTTACGGAGACTCCTACAACTGTTAAATACGCTCAAGGTGTAGGCTTCACCCCAGTGTTTAGCAGCTAGTTTTCCTAGTCTTGAGGCACCGGAACTATGTTCGACCACCATCGTCAAGCGAACCCGACATGTTGTCTGAGATGGAGGGTGAACAGGAGTCAGTCACGTCCAGGAAGGTATACAAGCTGCCGAGCCTCGCCCCCCGTTCCTGTTGCAAGCATAGTATCCACCATTCCTGTTTTCTTCTTTGCAGCACCATCCCTTTTACCCATCTTTCTGGAGGACATTGTTAAAGCACAAAGAACTCTCACTGTAGTGCTGAAAACATGACATGAGCGCACGGATGCTATTTCTACAAGTTTACAATGTGGACTGAGACTAGAGCCATCATCTGGCGGTCAAGAATTACCTTAGACCGAGCAAGAATTAACCCTAAATCTTGCGAAATTCTTGCCTTTCTTGTTCTGGCGCAACAGATTTAAAAAATTCCCCCCAATTCTTGCCAAGAATCTGTGGTCCTGCGCAAGCTGCGGTGGGGCTGGGTACGGCCACTGTCTTGTTGGCCGCACCTCCATAGGCCTATGGCAATGACCATTTCCTGAGCTTCCTATGGGTAACCCTGCCAGGTGAGGGGTGGATATAGAGTTCACAAGATTACTGTTGCACCACAGACCATTGTAACGTATCACTGTAGAATATGTAAGAACTTCCTGGTATGAAAACATCATAGTCATTGTTAGAAACAAGAAAGTGAAACGATGACATTTGTCAATATTTTGTAGAGAAAAAGGATGTTTTAAGAAACTCCGTCACAAGCAATAACGCTAAGTAGCTACTGAAATACTCCAAATGAACTGTAGATCCCGTAACTGTGACTAAATTAACGCAATGAGAAAATGAGAAATAATTTTGGTTCATCCAATCATATGCACAAGATAGAGCACTCTGGCGGATTACAGGAGGTGAAAAACAGTCTCAAGAATGGGGAGTTGTTCAAGAAGGCCATATATCGCGAGATGACACTGCAAACTTGCCACCTTTTCCTTAAAATACGAAACCCCATTTGTTCCGTATTTTCCTGTCTGAATGGTTAAGCAGATAAAATTCAGTATTTTAGAACTGTAGTGAGTGCGTTTTTTGGTGAACCACAAAACCAGCCCATAAAATTATATTTGTCAAGAGCCATCCTGAAACACATGCAAAATATGCTTCGTAACGTCTCTCCCCACTTTCCTTTTGCCTTCACCAGCAGCGGCAGCGGCTGTCAGATATGGCAGGCCAGAGAAATTTTAGGGTTGCCATCCATTCCTTAAAATACAGAATCATTCTGTATTGGAGGATGGGTTTTTGCGCTCCATATTTTTTACATCAAGGTGGCAGCCCTAATTGAGAATCTATTCCCATTGATTTCTGCTTTAAGCACTCTCATCACCCACGCTCATGTCTTCCACTTGTACAAAGAGACACACCAGTTATCATCGAAAGACCGACTTGGTCGGCTCTGCTGACGTAAGCCAATAGAGGCGGTCTATTGGCATCCTCTCCTCCCCCTTCGTGAGCCGTCACCCAGCAAGGGTTTGACATCCCTCCTTGAAGGGATGCACGTGCTTGACCCTGACGGCCTCCATATAGCCTGTGTCCCGACACATGGGGCGGCGACAAATGAAAAAAAAAAAAAAAGAAAGAAAGAAAGAAAGAAAAAGAACTAGGACGCTCGTATACCAAGACATGTTTTGTTGGATTTTTTTTGTTCGTAAATCAAAACGCTCGTAAACTAAGGCACTCACAAACTGAGGTTTGACTGTACATATAATAATACCAACGAACCTAATAAATGTAAGTACAGTAAACTCTCGGTACAACAGACCAGCTTATAACGGATTTCGGATATAACGGACAAGGTCAGAAAATCAGAAATCCATGGAGACTGACCGAGAATAGTTTTTCAACCAATCGTGTATGCATAAAACTTTCTTGTGGTGTAAATAAGTTCTTCATTTGAATACGAACCACAAGGAGGAAAACATTTAATTTCAATGTAGTATTATGGTAAAAGTTTACCATAATACTACATGGAGATTTTAGCAGCACTCTACGGTGAGAAGTATGGCAGCAAGGAGTGCTGAGAACCACTGGGACAACAGGCTGCTAGAAGTGACTCAAGACATTTTTTTCTATCAACACAGAACATCCAGAGCCAGGAAGAGAGGAGGAAAAGGGAGAGACAGGTAACAAGAGGCGTGTATCACTCACGTTTCTGGTTTACCTAAATAAGCTGTGAAAATTATAACATCGGAACAGAGTATTTTAACAGAACATTGCTGGCGATGCTGAACTACAGTGCATGCAAAAATGATCCGAACGCTAGTGTAATTTCATTCATAATCATATGCTTGAGTGTATCGTCCTTCATCCACCATGTCATAGTCTTGATGCCGGAATGGTGTGTCTCTTCCATATTTTTGGCCCCTCTCAAGCATAGCATTCCCACATTCCCTTCGGGTATCTGAAGGATGGATGTCCTACCTATTCGCTCTAGACATTTACCCCATTTTGCATAATTTTACCTTCGAACCCTATCATTTCTTTCTGACTCACAGCATGGGGAAGAACATTACTGCTGCTGAAAAGATGCTTATTCTTCATATGAGTAAGGCAGAGAAGAGCTATGCTAAGATTGAGCATCAGTTGGAGCTCTCCTAGTCGACTGTCATGTTGTGGGTGATACGGGACGAAGGCTGTAAGGAGGGACGCATTCCCCATAGATTTAACCTTTTCATTGCTAAACGCTCACAGCGAGTGTTAGGCGTATTTGATGGTGGCGCTAAACGCTCGCTGCGAGCTCCACCCTCACTCAAATCTCCCGCGTATGAGTGTGTTCCAACACTAATTCTCACAACACAGGATTGCCAATTGAGTGGATTCTTCACTATATTTGGTGGAAAATCATATCAGCCCAGCACAGCAAATCTACGGATGAGTAACTGGTGGATGTTCTTGCCCAATATAGCAGCATTTTTGCATAGCTTTACCTATCACCTGACTCATTCTTTGGCCAAATAGTTGTAAATATTGCAGTTGGCAATACTCCCTTGCCAGAATCTGAAGGAAAGATGTCCGCAGTTCCCTCAATACGGCTGATCATCCCGCATAGACGTAAGTGTTAACATTCAACACTCCCTGAATGTGCATGTACGTTCGCAAGAGAGGCATACATAACCGACTCCTATAGATCTGAACCTCCCCTTTCCAATGGTGTTTTTGGTTTTTAGCTGTGATGAATAGTTTTTGAGATACAGAGGTTAAAAGAGACCCCCCATTGGGCTGCCCGACTGCGCCTGAGGGGATAGTCGCGTTCGCACCACGCGCAAGGAAAGGGTTAAGTCCACTGAGAGTTTGTAAAACCACGAGGACCACTGATCATTTTTTGAGGAAAGAGAAAACCCTTCCACATCAGCCTGAGAATTGAGAATGAGACACGAATGTGTGGTTGGAGATGTGTCTCCGCACTATCCAACACTGGCTCCAGAAGGACCTTGGTTTACCTGCTCGATGTTCTCCTGCAAAACCTCTTCTTACCCAGCTTATGGAGGTGAAAAGGCTTGCTTTTTGCAAACGCTATGCACAGTGGACTGCTGAGGAGTGGTCAAAGGTGACGAATCTGAATTTAAGACCTTCTCCAGCCACAATGACTGTGCGCCACCAGCGAGGGAGTGACAGGCAAGACACTGAAGCATCCTTCCGGAGTGATGGCATGGTTATGCTTCAGTGCCAAGGGGCATGGTGGCATAAATTTTTGGAAGCCAGGTGATAAAATGAACGCAAATACAATGAGATCCTTGAAAACCATTTGATGCCACAAATGGAGATCACAGGCTGCAAGGTCTCCATGTAAAACAATCCCCCGTGCCACAGTGCCCGGAGAACAAAGGAATGGATTGCTTCCAAGGACATGAAACTTCTGGATTCCTCTGACCTCAATCCAATTGAAAAATTATGGAACATCGCAAAAATGAAGCTCCAAAGGAGGGATACATCAAGCATTCCTACCCTCATTGAAGTCAAGAGAGTGTGGGTGATGGACATAGACAAAGAATACTGGAGACAGCCCTTTTTTTCTGTGCCCAAGAGGATCCAGGCTATCTTGAATGCAAAGGGAGAAAACACTAAACACAGATGAAACACATGAATTATACATTATGTTTTTAACATTTTTTTTCTATCCTTTTCTCAATGTTTGTATGAGACTTTGTTGACTGTCCTGGCGTTCAGATAATTTTTGTGGATACTGAACAAAGAACAATAGAGAAAGAGAACTCACGTAAGGAATCACAGGAAAGATAAAGCTGTATGAATGGAGTCAGAAACAGTGGATGGAACTCAATGCCAAAAAATGCCATATAATAAAATTTGAAAGGTGTAAAAAAAAAAAATAAATAAATAAAAAAAAAATGCTTGGGACTTATAATTATGGAGCAACAGTTACACAATGCACCTTGACAGCTCGATCTGGCTGGAAGTCCCAGGTCCTGGAGCGGGAGAGGGCGGGGGTGGAGATGCCCTTGGGGATGTAGATGGACTGCGTGAGTTCGCCAATCTCCTGGAGTGGGCGCTGGATCCCGTCGTAAATGTTCCCCATGATGCCCGGGCCCAGCTCCACCGAGAGGGGCTTGCCGGTCTTCAACACGGGGTCCCCCACGGTCACTCCGGATGTGTCCTCGTAAACCTGTGGAGGTGGTGATGGGGTGAGCCAGACTGTGGTACGCTGCCATATGCACACAACCCAAAACTTTATCACTGGTGTCAATTCTACCCACACAAAGAATGGGAAGTTGTTCTCCAGGAAAGGAAGAATCAATAAGGGATGAACAGACACACTAAACAAGGGGGTGCGTAGACTGTGGTGCACTGCTTTACCGTATGCACACAACCTGAAACCTTATCACTGGTGCCAATTTTACCCACACAAAGAATGGGGAAGTTGGGCTCCAGGACAAGAAAGAAATCGTAAAGGAAGAACATTGAAAGATGCTAAACAAGGCGGTGAACTGGACTGTGGTTGGCTGTGTTTCCCTCAACCACACCACCATAAAACCTATTACTACTAACACCGATTCTTCCTCTACAAAAAGAATAGGGAAAGTTGAGCTCCAGGAAAAGGAAGAAACAATAATGGATGAATGTAAATAGATGCTAAACAAGGGGGTGAACTAGACTGTGGTTTGCTGTCTTTCCCTGTCCACCACTGGAAAACCTATCACTTCTAGTCAGTACCTGGATGGTCGCCATGTCACCCTCCAGACGGATGATCTCTCCCACCAGCTCCTGATGGCCCACACGCACCAGCTCGTACATGGCAGACCCGCTCATGTTCTTGGCCGTCACCACTGTGGGGGAGACGAGGCTGGTGATGGGGTCGGCAGAAGGAATTTAGTGTCATATTCTAATTAAACATTTCAGCACCCAAGTAGGCACATTCAACAAGGCTTTCATAGGAGTTTGGGGTATTTCCCGAGGTACTTTTGTGACCGTAGTGGTAATCTGACCCTTCTTCTGTACCAGGAACCTAAAAAAACACACATGATAACCTGATTGATTCCCTTTTTGGCCTCTGGGAATAGTTGACGTGAGAGGCGGAAGTGTCTTAGAATACCATCCTTAGTGTCCATCATTACCTTAAGTCCTGAATGCACTCACATAATTCAATGCAACCTTCCAGACATCTATCCCCTACTTTCTTATTTTCTATCATTAAGGCGAGAGTCCAGGTAGGAACGGTGTTGCCATATCTCTGGTAAATATCCGTGTATCACTCTGATTTTTATGTTATGAAGTATTGACAACAAGTAGATCAATTTTAGACATTCAGCTCATTCTAGCCCCCAACAGCCCCTTCCGAAACTTACGAGTGTTATTCTGGCATTATTATTGGCCCCACAACTTTCATTTTTTTATGGCTAAGACACGTTATGATGTGCAGTGTTTCTCTGTCATTAGGTTTATTTTTTTATTTTTTATTCTTTTTTTGGATTTTTTTTTCGCTTTTTTGACCAAGAAAACATTAACCCTTTCATTGCTAAGCACTCACAACGAGACTATCCCCTCAGGCACGCTCAGGCACCCCAGAGGCGGAAGGGGATCTCTTTTTAACCGCTGTATCTCAAAAACTATTCATCAAAGCTACAAAACATAAACACCATTGGAAAGAGGAGGCCAAGATCTATAAGATTCGGTTATGTAAGCCTCTCCAGCGAATGTACAGGCATGTTCAGGGTGTTTTTTTTGCTGTGAGTGCGACTGGCACTCGCAGCGAGCTTTTAGCACCACCAACAAGTGACGCTCGTGCTCGCTCTTTTAACCTCTGTATCTCAAAAACTATTCATCACAGCTAAAAAACAAAAACACCATTGGAAAGAGGAGGCCAAGATCTATACGGTTCGGTAATGTAAGCCTCTCCTGCGAAAGTACAGGCACGTTCAGGGGGTGTTGCCTGTGAAGACGTATATTTATATGTGCGCGACGGTCAGCCGTAAGGCAACTACTGTAGATCTCTTGATGATGGGGTGCTGGCAGGGCAGTATTGCCAACTGCAAAGTTTACAACTATTTGGTCAAAATATCAGTCATGTGATAGGTGAAGCTATGCAAAAATGTCGCTATATTGGTCAACAACATCCGCCAGTTGCTCGTCCGTATATTTTCCGCGCTGAGCTGACATGATTTCCCACCAAATTTAGTGAAGGACCCACTCAATTGGTAATCCTGTGTTGTGGGAATTAGTGTTGGAAAACACTCATACGCGGGAGATTTGAGTGCGGGTGGAGCTCACAGCGAGCGTTTAGCACCACCAGCAAATACGGCTAATGCTCGCTGCAAGCGTTTAGCAATGAAAGGGTTAATACAAAATTACTGTTCACATATATAAAAAAAATAGCGACAGACATCGGATGAAAAAACATTCCTCTGACTTTTAGTTTTTGTTTCATTGAAATCAAGCTAAAACTGGCTCCAAAATAGATTTTAGAAGGTGAATAAATTACATTTTGAGATACGGGCCGATAAAGTTTATCAATCAATCTCACACCTGTTATAACACACTGGGAAGTGGTTTCAGGTAAACTATGTGTTTTTTTATGATCTACAATCTGATAATACATTCAGATGTATTTCCAAGCATATCAAGCTCCTAGTCCCCCTCCCCCTGCCCTTCCTAAAGGCAAGGTATTATCTCGTCAAGCGAGGGGTATCAGAGTTGCAGGAGCATGAGGTGGTGGTGGTGTCAGGTTCAAACGCTGTCTTTTTGCATCCTTGCTCTTCTTCCAGGCATCCCTCCTCTGCTTGATATTTTTGGACACCCGTCCCATGGCAGACAGCAGGCAAAAAGCAGGATACAGTGGATAAATAACATGCGGTGTAGTGGTATCGAATATCGGCAAGTGAAAGGCGGGCAGCATCAGTTCCCTTTCAGAGCTACACAGGCACTTATTTCATTGTGTAGTGTGTACCGTTCCCAGCCATCGGCCCGCGCTCTCGCACTCAGCTGGGGTTGCAAGACTTTCTTAGAAATCAACAGATGTATGCTAACTTTGCTGGGGGTTTTCTTATATAAACGTTTTAGTATAACTTTCTACAAATAACAAAACATGTTGAATCGGTATAGGGGGGGGGGGGAACCACTAATAACTAAGGAACCATAGGGAATTTGACCTAAAACCTTTGGAGACATACTCAAAGATTTTTTTGTCAACCTGCAACCCGGACGCTCACCTTAACGCAGCAGCTACTAAGTCATGGTTGCTGTGTGCTCAATCTGCCCATCTACTTAGCTCTGATGTCCTAATGTCTTCAGTAACTCCCGTTGAAGAAGTCTGCAGCCCTCCCTGTTCATGCCTTCCCTTCCTGCACCAATGCACCAACAAGCATCACTTACCAGGCCCTGACACGCCCCACACACTGCCCAGGGAACTCTCCTGCTCGGCGTCCCTCAGCTTCGGCAGCTTGCTCGCTAAATCCATCCCTCCTGCCTGCAATGGAAGGAAGAGAAGGTGAGGGTTAGGTGACGTCAGGTGTAGTTTTGTTGAGTTTATGTTTAGGAAAGGAAGGTGAGGGTTAGGGGACATTGGGTGTAGTTGTGTTATGTTTGTTATTTTTTTTTTCGGGGGGGGGGCACTGAAAAGACAGCATGGGGGAAGGTGTTTGATCAGGAGAGTAATGAAGAGTTAAAGTAAGGTTAGACAGAATGGAGGAAGTTGTTAAGATTATGATTAGGAAAGGAAGGTGAGGGTTAGGGGACGTCAGGAGCAGTTTCGTCGACTTTGTTTGTTATTTTTTTCTCTTTTCTTTTATGGCACTGAAAACAGAAGGGGGAAAGTTGTTTAAGAAAGGAAGGTGAGGGTTAGGGGACATCAGGTGAAGTTACACTGAGATGAAGTTTATTTTCTTTCTCTTTTCTTGGCACTGGAAAAAAGAGAAAGGGGAAAGTTGTTTGATCAGGAAAAGAAAGAAAAGTAGAAGTAAGGACTGCAGGGTTAGACGAGAAATGGAAGTTGTTGGACTGTGAAAGAACAGAGTAGCTAGGCTTGGATAGACAGGGTTGACTTGCTTTTGTGCTTAAACTCTGTGGCCTGGCAAAAAGAAACACACCAGGGGATCAAATTTCACACTCATTCTTGCACTCTATCTCCATTCACTTCTCCCTGCTTCTATGCCCTTCTCCCTCCTCTCTCTCTTTCCTATCTCTAAAACTTCCTCTATCCCCTCTTTCTACTCTGCATATGTCCTCCACTCCCTTTCTCCCTCCTCTTTTGTTCTCCCTTCTTCCTCCTTCCATCTCTCTCTCTTCCATTAGTTTTCCTTGATCATCTCTTTCTCTTCCAACTTCATGGTTTCATTCTTGCATATTTCCGACACTTTATCTCTCCCTCCTCCTTGTTAACATGTCCTTTTTTCCTTCCCCTTCACCCTCCTCTCTCTCCCTTCTCTAAGCCTTCCTCTATGTCCTCTTTCTACTCTGTTTTCATCCCTGTACATCTCCACTTCCCCCTCTCCCTTCTCTAAGCCTTCCTCTATGTCCTCTTTCTACTCTGTTTTCATCCCTGTACATCTCCAGTTCCTCCTCTCCCTTCTCTAAGCCTTCCTCTAAGTCCTCTTTCTACTCTGTTTTCATCCCTGTACATCTCCACTTCCCCCTCTCCCTTCTCTAAGCCTTCCTCTAAGTCCTCTTTCTACTCTGTTTTCATCCCTGTACATCTCCACTTCCCCCTCTCCCTTCTCTAAGCCTTCCTCTAAGTCCTCTTTCTACTCTGTTTTCATCCCTGTACATCTCCACTTCCCCCTCTCCCTTCTCTAAGCCTTCCTCTATGTCCTCTTTCTACTCTGTTTTCATCCCTGTACATCTCCACTTCCCCCTCTCCCTTCTCTAAGCCTTCCTCTATGTCCTCTTTCTACTCTGTTTTCATCCCTGTACATCTCCACTTCCCCCTCTCCCTTCTCTAAGCCTTCCTCTAAGTCCTCTTTCTACTCTGTTTTCATCCCTGTACATCTCCACTTCCCCCTCTCCCTTCTCTAAGCCTTCCTCTAAGTCCTCTTTCTACTCTGTTTTCATCCCTGTACATCTCCACTTCCCCCTCTCCCTTCTCTAAGCCTTCCTCTAGCTCCTCTTTCTACTCTGTTTTCATCCCTGTACATCTCCACTTCCCCCTCTCCCTTCTCTAAGCCTTCCTCTAAGTCCTCTTTCTACTCTGTTTTCATCCCTGTACATCTCCACTTCCCCCTCTCCCTTCTCTAAGCCTTCCTCTAAGTCCTCTTTCTACTCTGTTTTCATCCCTGTACATCTCCACTTCCCCCTCTCCCTTCTCTAAGCCTTCCTCTAAGTCCTCTTTCTACTCTGTTTTCATCCCTGTACATCTCCACTTCCCCCTCTCCCTTCTCTAAGCCTTCCTCTAGCTCCTCTTTCTACCCTAACATCATGCTCTCATCCTGCTAATTTCCACTACTCTCCTTCTCCCTCTTCTAAGTTGACTGATTAGAAAAACTTGGTGAAAATATCAGTCTATCGCCAGTCAAATAGTTCACAACAATTTCTAAACTAACATATCTGCACCTCAACTAAATGGATTGCAACCCAACACCGTAACACAATAATGGCAAGACCAAGACTGAGACTGCACACTACTCGCCAAACAGCTCGGAGGCAGGGTAGGGTTGTGTTAGGGTATTTCTTTATATTTTGTTACTGTAAATTGTCTGCCAAGTTCAATCATGTGGCCAAAGAGCAAGGAAGGCACTGCGATATCCAATTCAAGGTGCAGGCCACAGACTGAACCAAAGAACATGGAAAGAGGGAAGCTGAGCAGTACTTGATTCCAGTACTTAATGTATAAATGTGTCACAAAGAATATATTTCCCCCCACCAAACTACTAAAGAATCACTTGAAACAAATATATGATGGTTCATAGTATTAAAAAATAAATAAATAAATAAATAAATAAAAATATCTTCTTTTCGGATAAGTTGCGATTTGCGGTGCTGCGTCCTATACACTAGCAAATACAATCAAAGTAATTTGCAATACAGCACAGACACTATAAATCAAACCTCTATATTCTGGATATCGGGTAAATAGAACTCTCTCTTTTTCATCCAGGGATACGGACATACACCCACAAATCAAACCAAAATCCTGGATGTATGGCACCTCTCCTCAAGCGTCTGGATGCTTTGTGCGTCAGACGAAGACCTGGTTTATAGTGAGGAATGTTGCGCAAGTCTGGACTGCATCATTTCAAAACAAAGGGCGTCAGGCTCTCACCACGTGCTGCCCCTCCTCAACCTTCACTGGCTCGGGGCAAGAGGAACACAACTGCTCAGTGGTTGATTTTAACTTTTAACTGTAGTGATACATGCAGGGAATAGTTCAATTAAACTTCTATTCAACAGTAATTTGAATGCGCCGGATGCAACTCCTTACTCAGTCACCCGAGAGTAGCTTCCCAATACACATTTCAAGCCTCATACTTTGCATTGCCCACAGCTACACCACCACCACCCTCACTGCCTCACCACCACCCTCACTGCCATCGGGTGGGCGAGGCAACATGTACCCCACTGTATGCCCTCACTGGCTAACTGATTGAATAACCTACAGACAGCAACTTATTTCCCGTAACATTCTGCCAGAAGGACCAGGAGTCTACGCTGCCAATCAAAGGGGCGCCAACACGTCTTGATTTTATTTACAAGACTTTTGACCTCCCCAAAAACATTGCATATAATTGCTTCATTTTAGCCGGACCGCACGAGTGGAATGTGTGGCTTTAGGGCCATACTTTCAAACATTTCCAGGCTTACATGACCACATTTACTAGGACTTTTGTAGAGGTTAAGCTAGTACTTCCAAGGGTAGTTTTATGAGCCTGGTGCTAGTTTGACAAAGCCTCTGCACCATGAATGTGAAAGACACTCACTGGAACCCAACTAGTCTCCTTTGTGACCTTTGGAAATATTTGTCATGAGAGTCGAACACATCTGAGGATACACGCTTTGGGCTACAGTTCCCGGGTCACAGCCTTCCCCGCCACCCAGTTGTATGTCCGTGGATACATATGTAGTGACCAACCTTTTAAGAGGAGAGCATTGAGACACCTCCCCACACGATACTGACTTCTCTTGTGGCCAATCTTTATTATAGGGGCAGTAATTAGCAGGCTTTTATTTTTCCCTTAAGGGGAGGCAGTGCCAAAAATGGGTATTTATCACTATTTCAGCCAAATTTTAAAAATTACTCCAAAAAATAGCTGAGCATGTCACACATTCCCTGTGAAAGTTTGGCAGCTGTATGATAATTTTTTCCCTTTCAAATAATTTGATATGTATTACTAACTTCGTGGTCCCCTCCCTGCAGAAACCTCCGTTTTCTGTAGAATACTCGTATAGGTTACATTTTGCCTTCTTTTGTCCAAAATTTCCACTTCTTTTACAAAAAGCATGTCATCATTCATCTGGCAAAATTCTAGTGGCAACCAGCAAGCCTCGGAGAGTGTGGTTGAGTAAATCAGTCAATCAGTTACTTAGTGCGTCGTGAGCGCTTCTCAGAGGTACATTTGTACTTGTACTTTGGCAAGTTTGGACACCTAGGAAAAGAAAAGAAGGCCAAAAGAGAAAAAAGTGATGAAGAAGTAACAGGAGGTATCCACAAAACACTACAGCCCAGGAGATTTTTAGTGTACACACACACACACTGGTGCCAATTATGATTAATTTTTTTTATATCATTCATTGTCATTCATAAATATAACTGCATAGGTATCTAAGTTGTATTTTACCACTGTAAGATCCTCCAAAAATCATAACTTTGTACGCTAACTGCATTTACACACAAAGTAGCACATATCTCAAAAGTGCATTGTTTATACTTTGGAGAATAATAACTCCGTTAGTTGTGAAGAAAATAAAAAACTCAAACATCAGCTGAAAGACGAGTGGATGGTAAAAAAATTGTCCATCAGGTTTTTTTTATAAACATAAAAACACTGCTGATAAGATTTATTGAAGGTAAAAAAAGTGGTAGAATTATGGGACACATCAAATGGCGATTTTGGTAAAAAAAAAATTGCGCAGGAACAGTCAGACATATTAAAAATTTGATCGGACAATTTTTAACTAGTGGTGCCATGAGTAAAACTACCCAATATCGTACATATTGAGTGAACATGCTGGCCCTCATTAACATTTTTAGCTCTGCTTTTATTACAAGTAATAAATTTCATTTGTAATTTTTTTTCGTACAGAAGAAAGAAAGCTATTATGCTGATACATGACTTACCTAAGTCTTCAAGGAAAAAAATACCTTAGAACAATTGAAATAAAATGAATGTACCCTCCACTAATACTAGGCGGCACTTTCCCTTAACCCCTTCAATACGATGACGCCTACGTAGGCGTCATATTTCTATTCTGTTTCTTCTTCTATTGAGTTGTCCCGTACTTTGTGTTGGTTACTAAGTAAAGACGCCGTATGCTGTCCTTGAAATCCTATTGCTCCTCCCACCAATCACAAAAAATGAGCTACAGTATGCACCGCCTTCTTCCCGCCTTGTGTCTAAAATTAGGAAGTCTCATTGGCTGTCTCTCTCTCTCTCTCTCTCAGACACCAAGGCGCCGACACCATCACGTCTCGCCCACCTCTCTCTCTCTCTCTCTCTCTCTCTCTCTCTCTCCCAGACACCAAGGTGCCAACACCACCACTCCTTGCCTTTTGACGTGACCGTGACATGTTGACTGAAAATTAGCAGCATAATATACAGAGGCGACAAGCAGATACATGCCGGCTCAGGATTCCCGCGCGCTACCGCGCGCGGCCGAACACGCCGTATATCAGCCAGGCGGGCTTTTGGAACATCCGGCGCAAAGGGGTTAACCCTTTCATTGCTAAACGCTCACAGCGAGCGTTAGGCATATTTGCTGGTGGTGCTAAACACTCGCTGCGAGCTCCAGCCGCACTCAAATCTCTCACGAATGAGTGTTTCAACAATATTTCTCACAACACAGGATTGCCAATTGAGTGGGTTCTTCACTAAATTTGGTGAAAAATCATATCAGCCCAGCATGGAAAATCTACGAACGAGCAACTGGTGGATGTTGTTGACCAATATAGCGATATTTTTGCATAGCTTCACCTATCACATGACTGATATTTTGACCAAATAGTTGTAAATTTTGCAGTTGGCAATACTGCCCTGCCAGCACCCCATCATCAAGAGATCTAGTCAGTAGTTGCCTTACGGCTGACCGTCGCGCACGTATAAATGTACATCTTCACAGACAACACCCCCTGAACGTGCCTGTACATTCACAGGAGAAGCTTACATTACCAAATCGTATAGATTTTGGCCTCTTCTTTCCAATGGTGTTGTTTTTTTTAGCTGTGATGAAGTTTTTGAGATACAGAGGTTAAAAGAGCGTGCTCACTGCGAGCACCAGTCGCACTCACAGCAAAAAACACCCCCTGAACATGCCTGTACGTTCGCAGGAGAGGCTTACATAACCAAATCTTATAGATCTTGGCTTCCTCTTTCCAATGGTGTTTTTGTTTTGTAGCTGTGATGAATAGTTTTTGAGATACAGCGGTTAAAGATCCCTTTCCCCGCTGGGGTGCCCAAGCGCGCCTGAGGGGATAGTCTCGTTGCGAGCACTTAGCAAATAAAGGGTTAAGCTGCTTCCTTTATTGTAAAACAAAAAAAAAATGATGCGGAAAGCCTTTTGCCAACTGGTTAAGTAGTTTTTCCGTCTAGCCGGTCATGGGTTTGATCCCCAGTGCCGGTAGAACCCTTTGCCAGGTCTGGATTAACTTCCAGTGTGTCTCATGACCCACACAGTGATCTAAGCATGGGAAACCCAGGAGGTCCTGGTGCCAAATGTGGGGCTGCAGGAACACCCCGGCTGAGGAGAGGGGGGTGTGCTATGTGGGGGGCACACAGAGGCACCTATTTTCAAACGTCTCGGCGCCTCAGTTCACCTGTTTGAAAAGCCTCTCGGTACAAGTTGCCGGGGTTTTCATGGAGTGTTTGGTGATGCTGGTGATAGTTTTACACAACTTCTGAACTTTCAACAAGAAAGTAGGCCTTGGGAAATAGTTGATGTGAGAGGCGGACACATCTGAGGGCTGTGTTCGGGGATTATTGAGGAGAGGGTAGCCTACTAATTTTGAGACACTGACTGCTTATCTCTAGATAAAATATGATGCTTTTCGTTATGGAGACTATTTTTTTTCGGAAATCACCTAATGACTGACCTTTACTGCCTGTTGTGCACTCGCCGCCGCTCACTGCCACCTGTGAAGTGGACCTTCCCTGCTGCCACCCATTACCACCGACCCGTGTAGTGGACCACCCTGCCCTGTCTTGTTACCTCCGACCCACATAGTGAACCACCCCTGCTGCCACCCTGCCCTGCCTTGTTACCTCCGACCCACATAGTGAACCACCCCTGCTGCCACCCTGCCCTGTCTTGTTACCTCCAACCTACATAGTGAGCCACCCCTGCTGCCACCCTGCCCTGCCTTGTTACCTCCGACCCACGTAGTGAACCACCCCTGCTGCCACCCATTACCACCGACCTGTGTAGTGGACTACTCCTGCCGCCGCCCTGCCCCGTCCCGTGCCACATATTTCCACCAGCCACACCGCGTGCTTAATAAATTTAAACTAACATAACCTACCTAATAGGGGGGGGGGGGGGGCCTTTGATCCTCTCGACCCCCTTAATAAGGAGTCTCCGTCCCCACAACCCCCCTTCTCTTTTCTGGTAGTTATTTGTTACTTCACTGCATTCAGGGACCAAAAAAGAATACGTAGTGTAAGTATAGATTTGGCAAGGGGTGGCTGCCCTCTCGGCAATATTATCTGCAGTTTCATGACCCTGGTGGCGGCGTGACCCTAGAAACATGACCATACAAACAGGGATGTGACAAAACACCCAAACAAGACACACTTTCACAGTCGTGGATGCACGGACTCCCTCCTAGCACACACGGTTACATCCACAGCAGCCTTCATGACATGACGAACACAACACACTGGTGAGCCTGGCGGCGGGCGGCGGCCACAGGCACACCCCGCGGGTCTTGCTTTAAGGTCTTATTGGTAGGTCTAAGGGAAGGATCAGCTGTTTGCCTCCCAGCCCGTCCCCCTCACACAAAACCCTCCATATTTCCCTTATTACAGCCAGGCCGCGGCGGAACCCTGAACGCAATGAAGGCCGTGCCCGTGCCTCCAATACATTACCATGGCGTCGGGTGTTGGCGCGGAGTTCTCTCGGAAAATGGAAAAATGTGTAGGTGACAGCCGCTCTTCGATCTGCCTTGTGACGGGAGCCTGTGTGGGGCGGGGGGCGGGGGGAGCGGGGCATGTACACAAACCTTTATTCTCCTTTATTTCTATTTCTTGAGACCTGGTTTGTATTTTCCAGACCTTCCGTGACGATTTTGAGGCCTATGTGATTTTTTGGCGTTTCAAAAAAGGCTATTTGAGGAGAAAAATAGGCCTGTGACGTCATCGATTCTCCGTGATGTCATCAAATCACATGAGGAGCAGCACGTGTCTCTATGTATGGAGTAGAGGCGCCATGAAAGCCTCGTGACATATCACTTGAGACTCATTTCACCCGTATTTAAGTCCGTATGGGTCTGTTTATTGATTGTCACATAGATTCCCCCATCTTTATAGTATTTCTGGTGAGCCAAAGTGTAAATTTCATTATCGTAACTAAACCTTCATCAGTCGGAGTAGAAAGATGGCCGTCGGTGCACAATCCTGACGTCACTGGAGAAGGATGACTGGATAGCATACATAAAAAAAACTCATTGCACTCAACACAGACTCTGAAGACGAGCACTTCACAACGAACACTTTATTTTATGCAGACGACGGGCTGAGTCTGTCACTATCAGATGGTGATGCCAAGCAAATCTTGAAGCAATGCATGTATGGGCATGCAGTAATCCTACGTCATCACCAAGGCAGGGTGGGACGGGTGTGATGCGAATTTGTATAGGTACTACAATATACTATAGGTCGGGGTTACTCAACTATCATGAGCAAAGGTCCAGTTAGACAACTTAAAATGTGTGGGAGAGATATGTGATGATTCGGACAGTGGGATGGTCCGGCCATACCACTTAATTATTGTAAAGTGTATGGGAGTGATCGTGCCGCAAGATTTTGTGTGAATGTGCAAAACTTTGTTGCCTTGGCCCACGAAGGGGCAACCACGCCCTCAGAGCTGTTCTGTTCCGATTTTATGTTTTTTTGCATCTCTTAAGTAATATTTTCAGAGTGTATCGTAAGCTCTCACTTCAAAAACATGGCAATTAGCGAAACGTAAAGTATTTATCAGCCAGCTCTCGTGCTGGAAAAGGAATGTGACCACACATTTGTTTTTATAGAGTCGTGACTTTTCGGACGGTTGATTTTTTCATGATTTTTATAAAATTTATATCAATTCAAACACTACAGGTGTTACAACGGTTATAAAAAGGATAATTTGGTTGATTTATAATCAGATATTATGCTTGTGAGAAAAGCAGGAAGCCATAATACCAAATTTTTTGAGCTATTTCTTGTAGTTCTCCTTTTATTTTTTTCCCCTATAAACACTGAGAGGATACTTTTGTCCTTTGCAAATGTTTTGTAGTAGATATAATCTTGTTTATTAGCCAATGAAACTTAAGTTATATTAATATTATGGAGAATATTATGAGTGTCGATCCGTACCATCCCGCCTCCCTGGCCGAACCATCCCCACTGGTTGGGATGGTTCGGACGATTTAGAAACTTGTCTTTCATCATCTACATCTGAAAACTGGAAATAGCTACGAGTGTCATATTAGCAGCCTAAAGAGCCAAATGATGGAGGAACATTTTGAGATCAACAAAATTACACTAATTCTTAAACTTAATTTTCTAAAAATATCTTTCTAAAAAGTGGCCGAATCATCACCGCTCTCCCCTACACGTAGGAGTAGAAAATATAGGCTAATTAAATAACATGATCGAAGATCCTGGCGATGTTTTCTTGCAGGTGTATTTCCTGGACTGACTGTTGTTGGGCCTAGAGTCCCCAGGAAAGAGACTTGAGGAGCCCTGATAGAGAGGTAATTAAAGCTCAGGCATGACGATTTTTACTAATAATGTAAGAAGTCCTTAATTTATCTTATATGAGCTTTTCCGAAAGGTACCTCTTGATCGGACGTACCACGTGCTGGGAGTGGCCGGAACAGTGCGCGGGGTGATGCAAACACCATATTTTCAGTAACAAAATTAAGTTAAACTGAAGAATGCTAATCTGAAATGAAATATTTATAGAGTAATTAACTAAAACACTTTACCAACCTCCTGTCCCACAAATATGTGGACTACATTTGTCTTTATTGGATTCCAGCATTTCTCTGCTGCACAACACGCCAAGTTTCATGCAGTGTTCAGTATCATCCTGTGATTGTAAATGCTGGAAAAGCTTGGGGAAATGAACTTGCACAGTAGACTGTCGATCACTATAAAGGAACTACTATCTCAGCACCTTGTGTTTGCTCTGCTCGCCGCATATTGAAGGGACTCAGAGGGATCTTGAATTTAACAAATCGAGCAAGCCTTTTAGTTTTGGCTACTGGCCAATATTATTCACCTTACTTCATAAATTCTTCCTCTCCTCTAGCTCCAGCTCAACTAACACAAATTGTCGCTGGGTTCTGCGGCCTTAATTGTCCTGGAAAAGGCTGGCCACTCCAAAGCTTATTTCCTCTTCGACCTCGATTAGAGTATTCGGAAGAAATATCGCGAGGCAGTTTTTCAGGATCCTCCTCGATCCTCTGAGCTGTTAGTCTTGTCGTGCCCGGAAATTCGGGGCACTATATGATGTTAAAAGAAAATTCAACTAATGGGTATCTGGGGAAAAACAAGGGGGACTCACCCCGGGGGTAGTTTTGCTGCCACCACCCAGAGATCTACCGATGAACTATGTCACCGGTAGCTCACTGGGAACCTTAAAATATATGTATATAACAAGACTAAAGACTTAATTAGGGGTTAAAGTGATCCAGAGCGAGACTCTGATCCCTTGGATAGGGTAAGCGTGGAGAGCGGGGCAGACTCGGGGCGGTAAATGGTTAGTTTAACTTACACAACCGTCCGGACAAAACTCACGACGGGGAAAAGAGAAAAAATAAAGACAAGGCTTGGCACATTTATTCCTGTAGTACTTAGTTTAGGAGGTACACATAGTCATAACTGATGACGCGGTTTACAGTTAACAGTTAATTGAAGGCACGATTTTCCCGGAAACTGACAAGTGGGCGAATGGACACACGACTGAGTTCTAGTTTCTCCTCTCACAATGGTAGTCAGAACATGGCTGAGATCTCTCTACGAAAAACCTTACCCTTGCGCGGGTGTACATCTAGTGTAAGGCCAGGTACATAAGATATAGGAAAACTCAGGGAGGGGAAAACCTTACACTTCCGAGGAGGCCCGTACACGGCGAGAATAATACGTCGAAAACGACAAACACACAGCCTCCTATTTTACTAACACTTCTTACCCTAGAGATGAACCACAGATTACTGGCCTATATACTCCCAAGGTACTTCCCGCAATAGGGGACAAAGAAGGAAATTTTTAGGGGGGCTCGACTCCCCGTTCCTACCCCCCCCGTAAGGCTCCAAGAACGCTTAATTAAGGGGGCTCCCTCCTACAACCCCTACCACGGAAAGAAGAGGAATACTGAGGTTAACAGCTAAAAGAACACCTCGGGATAGATACACGAGTTCGTGTAGGTATATGGAGTGTGTGTGTGTGGGTGGTGAGTGGGTGGATGCGTTGCAGAGAGTTAACCGCCAGACCTGTAAGCACCAGTGAGTTGAGCGGGCGAAATGATGCCCGGGAAGTTAGTTCAGTAAAGATTTACCCCCTTAATAGAAGGACAGGGCCTTTGCTCAAAGGCGGCCATGTAAGGGGGGGCGGGCAATTCAAGTCCCGGCGGATGTAGGGACGCCTCCGCCGCCGCCATAGCCACGGGTAACAGCCGGCGAGCAGCGACGGAGGCACGGGCCCTCCGGGCAGGCGCCCAGAAGCAGCCCGTGGCGGTACACGGGCGAGCAGCCGACCAGTCGACTTGACTGCAACGGGGGCCCAAAGCGAGGATGACCACGCTGGTCAACCTCGCCGCCGCAGAAGGGCCACCCGGCTGCTCGCCCACGGAGTGCTGGCGTTCCACTTGCCCGGGAAGTATCAGTATCAAAGATTTACCCCCTAATGGGGGAACGGGCCCTTGTCTTATGCGACGGCCCGTCGCAGTGTTGGCTGTGGCCATACATGTGCGTATACGGCACGCCGCGCGCACATGTGCATGTACCTAAATACATACACACGCACACACCCACGCCGATGTACGCACATGTATAGATAGAAAACGCCCCTTCCCACTAGGTGGGTTGGGGCACAGTAGACTAGGCCACTTTTCCCCAAAGCAGAACCCTGTAGGCATTTTTGGGGAAAAGCAAACAAACAACGGTTTTACCATGATATGGGTATGCTGAATCCGAATATGGTGTTTGCCAAGCTGGCAAATGCCTCCTTCATGCTCAAAATTGCAAAATTCAAAATGGCCGACGTCAAAATGTTGTGCCGCAAATATCTCGGGTTCTAAGCAACATAGGAATATGATCTTGGTGTCTATACCCATGTTTTGATGGTCAAGGAATCCGATGAACACATCATTGGGTTCGTCAAACTTTTCTGTACTGCTAGAATTCATATTTCTACTACGGTTGTCAAAAAAATCCAAAATGGCCACCATCAAAGTATTGTACTGCCGATATCTTTGGTTCTAAGTTACCAAGGATCTTGATTTTGGAGTCTACACCTGGGTTTTCATAGTCGAGAATTCCAATGAATACTTCGTTGGGTTCACCAGAAATCATTTTGGCGCCCAAAAATTAATATGGTTGACAAAAGTTCAAAATGGCGGCTGTTAAAATATTGCATTGGTGTCTAATATTGCAATGTATGATCATGAATTGATAATTTTTGACATGGAATGGGAAAACTGTATGTTCTGTCAAGTCGTTGATGCAAAGCAGAAGTTATCAGCAGTCACGACATACAACGTCAGCCGAGAGATACTTGAACTGGCCAAGTATGAACATCTTCGAGTACGCCTAGCCAATGTCAGTGACTTGATTGCCGCCGAGGGGAAATATCATGCGAAGTGCTACAAACAGTTTTTGAGGACCACGGCGAAAACTAAAGACGAGACCCAAAATTCTGAACTCTCCATCATTTGGTTGAGTAAGGAGCTGATAGTTTGTGCAGAACATGGCAAAGTCATAGAACTTTCTGAGGTCTGGAATCGCTTCTGCCAAATTGCACAAGAAACTGGAACACAAATACCGCCTTCCTTCATCAGCAGATTGTCTACTTTCAAGGAGAAGCTTCAGAAACACATTGACCACGTGTATGACTTCATGGTACTGGCTGACCAAACTCCAGCTGAACGTAAAACGATATTGGTTCCAATCAAGTACGCTCATGTACCTATGACATCCATGCAAACCAACAACCAAGATGATGAGATCAGTTTCATTCCTGATTTCAAACCACACGAGGATGGTTTTCTTTCAATGGTGCACGTAACTCTCAAACTACGCTCGGAAATTCAAAGTCATCAAGCTCATAAAGGTCTGTCGGTTGGAGAAGATGATGCAATAGCATGTGTTCCTGAAAACCTGTACATGTTCATACGCTTGATATTTGGCGGACAAGAACTCTTTGAATCAGGTGCACTGGAGGAAGATGACGATGACGACGCTCAGGATGGGGGCTCGGAAACCGGTGAGGAACGGGAGGCTCAAATACAGGCACGTGTTCTCAGTGTATGCCAAGACTTGGTCTACATAACCAGTGGTGGCAAGAAATGGACACCAAAACACATAGGACTTGCAAGCACATTGCACCAAGCCACACGCTCCAAACAACTGGTTCAGTTGTTTCACAAAGCTGGACACACCATAAGCTACAGAGATGTATTGCGTATGGACACGGCACTGGCAAAAGACACGCTGAAAACTATGGATGAAACCAATGGATCTGTAGTTCCCCCAAATTTGGTCCCTGGAAAGTTCGTTCATTTCACTGCGGACAATATTGATATCAATGACAGTTCTCTTGACGGCAAAAACACATTCCATGCCACACAGTATGCTGCTTGGCAGAGAGGTCCTCCGGCTTCTTTGCTACTCGAAAATATTGAGCCCCAGAAGAACACAAAGCTTGAAGTTCCGAAGGTTATGGAAACACTGATACCTGCCAACATCATTAACAACAAAACAGAACCTCAGTTTGAGAATGACGTAAAGAAAGAATGGTTCAACACAACAGTCAGTGAATGTCCTGCTGCTCTGAAAGCTAAAGCAACTGATAGAACATTCATACTGACGCGAGAGCACCAGGATCCGAAACCAACATGGACAGGCTTTAATGAACAAGCGAGTGACGTCGACGCTGAAACAACCACTGTAGGTTATATGCCAATCATACAGTCGCCTGCACATGAAATGGATACGATGAATACAGTCGTCCAGCGCATCATCCATGTTGCTACATCTCTTCAGCAGACGTACATTGTCTTGACGGTGGACCAAGCGTTGTTTCCACAGCTGATGGAACTGAAATGGACGGTCCCAGAATACAAAGACATCCTGATACCGCGACTGGGTGGACTCCATACAACAATGAACTTTTTGAAGGTCTTAGGTCAGCACATGGAGGATACTGGTTTGTTTGAAGTCTTCACAGAAAGTGGGATCTTGGGTCCAAATACTACGGAACATGCCATGTCAGGAAAAGATTATTCGAAAGGAGTACGTGCTCATAAACTCTGCTTCCAAGCATTATGGCGAGTACTGTTGCCAAAGCTCAACGCATATTTGGAATTGCATGACAATGATCTGAAGAAATACCTACTTGAAATATCGCAATCACCAGACAAAGATGAAATGGACGAATTGGTATCAATCCTGTGTAGTACCAGGTTCCAGTCCTTGATGACAGCTTTTGTGGACAGCAACGATGATCCGAATTTCCAATTCTGGTGGCAATACATGGAAATGGTCGGAATTCTTCTTCTCTTTGTTAGAGCTCAGAGGGATGGTCTCTGGGAACTCCACGGCTATTCATTCAGAAGGATGCTCCCATACTTCTATCGTTATGATCACACAAATTATGCTCGATGGCGCAGCATCTACCTTGCTCAAATGAATCAACTCCCACCAGAGGTTGAAACGGAATTCCAACAAGGGAACTTTGTTGTCAAAAGATCCAATCACAGATTCTGCCAAGTGGATCCCGACCACAGCCAGGAATGGTTGAACAGCACTGGAAAGAAAGGAGGTGGCATCGTCGGTATTACGAAGACAACATCAGCGTTGTGTCGCTGGGCACTCTCCTACAACCTACGAGCTCAGATTGCTTCACGAACCTATGACATGTATGGACTTGGCTTCGATGATCAAGTTACTCGTAATGAGTCCACAATGGCACGAAGACGACGAGACACATCAGATGAAGACAAAATCTTGGATGTTCTTCTAAAGTTCAAAGTGTTCAGCGACACCACCTCCGTTGGCCTTTTGCGTAACATTGCAACGAAAGACTTGGCAACTGATGAGATACAAAACAGTCTCCTTCATGCCGAAAGGCTTGGACAAGAGCAACTGAACCACTTCGTAGAGAACAGGTTGATGAATCACCCAGACGCTCCAACAAAAATGAAATTCCATGACCCATTGGCAAAAATGAAAGCCCCAACCTTTGCATCACTCTATATCGCACACAAGTTCATTTTTAAGTTTTTTGGTTTTTGATGTAAAAAGAATCGATCGACCAATAAAACATAATGTCATCGGTGATTATTGTATCTATCATCCAATTTCATATAAGTACAGTTCGTCATAAGACCACAAGCATTTCCAAGATACGTCTATAATAAATTCCAGCAAAAATGACAAGTGTGGCGAACCCAATGATGTGTTCATCGGATTCCTCGACCATCAAAACATGGGTATAGACACCAAAATCATGTTCCTATTTAGCTTAGAACCAGATACATGCAGCACAACATTTTGGAGGCGGCCATTTTGGATTTTTTGACAACCGCAGTAAGATAAACGTATTCTAGCAGAACAGAAAAGTCTGACGAACCTAATTGTGTGTTCATCGCATTCCTCGACCATCAAAACATGGGTATAGACACCAAGATCATGTTCCTATGTAGCTTAGAACCCGAGATATTAGCGGCACAGCATTTATATGGCGGCCATTTTGAATTTCTCATTTTTGATCATGAAGGAGGCATTTGCCAGCTTGGCAAACACCATATTCGGATTCAGCATACCCATGTTATGGTAAAACCGGTGTTTGTTTGCTTTTCCCCAGAAATGCCTACAGGACTTTTGTAAGAAGTATATCTCAGGAATTGGCCTAGTCTACAGGCGCACCAGGCGTCCTGTAGCTGTAAGTTAAAAATAACACTCACACACATACTCACACACAACACACACATATACATACACACACTCTAACACGCCCACATATACAGAACACAGAGCCTACCTGGGCGGCTCATACGCCCGCACTAGGGCAGCAAGAGCCCTGTCGTCCAGCGCCCCCACCAAGGCTGGCGCCGATAGCCCCTCCCGGTTCGGAAGCAGCCGGCGCGTCGCACAGCACTCGAGGAGGTAGTGGAGGAGCGGCTGGAGGACCTCCTCCTCGCAGTGAGAGCACACGACAGGGGTAGGGTCGTCAGGGTCAAGGACTGACGCACACTTGTAGCCGAGACGGAGGCGGTGGATGTTGGACGCCACCCGTCTCGGCAGGTTTGGCCCGGGAAGACGGTACAAGGGGTGGGCTGGTACCGGTACCAGTACCGGTACTAACGGTACCAGCTAAACGGTGCGGTACCGGTACCAGATTGCTCGGTACCGGTACCAGTTGCTCGGATTTATTTATTGGATTTATTGATAATTCTTCATGTCCGATTTTTTTTTTAGGTTGCTAATAAATATTGTTATTGTTATTAGACCATGATCGAGTACATCCATAATAACTATACATGCTATTTTTTTATCGAAAAAATAAATATTCACTTCATTCAGAGAGAGAGAGAGAGAGAGAGAGAGAGAGAGAGAGAGAGAGAGAGAGAGAGAGAGAGAGAGAGAGAGAGAGAGATCACCACTCAGTGAGTGGATATCTCGGTGATATGGGTACTCGACTACTCGATCATAGTCTAATAACAATAAAAATATTTATTAGCAACCTAAAAAAGAAAAATAATCAGACATGAAGAATTATCCAGTTACTCCAATAAATAAATAAAATAATAAAATAATGGAAACGGGAGCTGTGATGGAAACGGAAAGCAGGACAAAATGGTGGGAACTTGGGGAGACGGTCAGCGGGGCAGTGACTCAGCGTCTACACACAGGGCCCATACCACATGGAGGCGGGCGAGCGCCGAGCGTCACTAAGATCCAAACGGTACCGGTACTAGCGGCAATGCGCAGTGCCGAGTGATCATTAAGCTTCCCGGAACCCAAGTGATCATGAGGCTTCGCGGTACCAGGTACCGATACCAGGTACCGGTACCTGGTACCGCGAAGAATCGATTCCTCGCGGTACCCGGTATCGGTACTGGTACCGCGAAGCCTCATGATCGGCAGACCTGCTGCACATCGACGAGCAAACACTTTCTTTGCATTTTCATATATTTATAATTACCTCCTAAATAGCTTCATACCAAAATTCATTCGTGTGCATAAAACTCTCTCTCTCTCTCTCTCTCTCTCTCTCTCTCTCTCTCTCTCTCTCTCTCACCCTCTCTCTTCCCTCCATCCCTCCCTCTCTTCCTCTCTCTCCTCTCTCTCTCTCTCTCTCTCTCTCTCTCTCTCTCTCTCTCTCTCTCTCTATATATATATATATATATATATATATATATATATATATATATATATATATATATATATATATATATTTCTCTCTTTCACCCATTCCTCTTCCTCCTTTATCTCATCTCCCTCTCTCTTCATCCCTCGCTCCTACCTGTTCCTCTTCGTTTTACTCCTTCATCCCTCGCTAATCCCCAGGTCAGACAAAGTTGTTCACTCTCAGTCTACAGACGTTATACCGGCGGTCTGCCGCCGGTCTTACGTGGGTGTCGGATGATTACCGCCGGTCGACCGGCGACATTTTTCCACACCGCCGGTCGACCGGGCGCATTGCCGATATCTTTGAAAATTTTAAAGTTGACCGGCGGTGGTCGGCTGCGTCTACGGTCCTCAGGGTCGACCGGCGGTCGACCGGCGGTCTGCCGCCGACAATCCCCGATCTTACAGCCGGTCTGCCGCCGACAATCCCCGATCTTACAGCCGGTCGACCGGCGACCGGCTTATCGGGAGTCATCGGGGACGGTCGCGACCGGGACCGGGAATGTGTGAGAGCCCCTTTAGTCACCATGGCCGTACGCGCCACGGGTCGTTGCCCAGGCGACCTGGGCGAGGTGCCAATGTGCGCATTTTTGCGCGGGCCGCCAGCTGTGTTTACCTACTGCTTCGTGCCCTTCCAGGAGTCGCCACTTCACTCTGTTGCAGAGCACACTAGTGTCTGCATTATTGCAGCATGTTACGCCTCTGCTTGATGAGGAATTTTGTGGCCATTCTTTGTTTCGTCTTGTCTTGTCTGTGGAAAGTGGCAACTATATTTGCCAATGGCAGTGTTGGTCAGCAGCGCGCCGTTGTATTTCCCGCGCCAGCAGTGTCTTGCACCGCGCGGCCTGGGTCGTCGGGTCGCCGTGTAGCTCGCCGCCCGCGGGCTCTCTCTTCTCCCCCTGACCCCCAACCGGTGAGGTCACAGGGGCTCCGTGCTCTCGTCTCTCAGCCGTCTTCCTGTGAGGAGGCAGGCTGCCGCCGTGCTTGGCGGCAGACTGTGCCCACGCGGTTTTCCTCCAGCTGGTGTGTTGTGAATTCCGGGTCTTAGATTGGGTGTGTCGAGTCTGCGGCGGCCTCTACCGTGACGGCTGCACATACCGATCTGGTGCAACACCTACCCCACACACCTGTTACCTCTGTTTAGACTGCAAAAGAAAATAATAAGAATTATTACAAACAGTGACTACTTTGCCCACACACAACCTCTCTTTAAAGAAACAAATTCCTTAAAACTTTTTGACATAAATAAGCTACAAATTGGTATTTACATGTATAAAAAGATCAAAAGTGAAACCTCCGTGTCCTTACAGCCACAACATACTTATTTCACCCGTACTCATGAAAATTTACGTACACCTGCCCACAATTTAACACTTTTTCAACACTCACTTTCTTATTCAGGACCTAAAACCTGGAATTCTATTCCTAATAATGTTAAAGCTCTAAATTCAATACACTCCTTTAAAAAACAATTTAAAAAACATATTCTTCTCAATTATAATTATTAAGTCCATGTATCATCTGTCATCTGTCAGAGTGTGTCCTCAGCTTAATCAATTGTTACCTTATACTATTATTATTGTATTAATACTATTACTTACATTATCATTTACAGTACTACCATATTATTTTTTATAAATCAATTACAATTTTTGTACTAATGATATTGTGTTAATATTATCACTTTAATTACTATTTACACTACTATTACTTTATAATTATCACAATGTTAATTATTATTATTATTACTATAACTATCATTATTATTATTATTATTATTATTATTATTATTATTATTATTATTATTATTATTATTATTGTTATCATTATTATTATCATTATTATTATTATTATTATTATTATTATTATTATCATCATTTTACTTTTGTCATATATTATATGTTTGTATATATATATATATATATATATATATATATATATATATATATATATATATATATATATATATATATATATATATATATATATATATATATATATATATATATATATATATATATATATATATATATATATATATATATATTTTCAATAACTCTCTATATATATATATATATATATATATATATATATATTTTCACTATTGATTAAATCCGGCACCTAAGTTTCCAGTACTGCCCAAAAAGCTCCCAGCTTTAAATGGGCTCCCTGCACTACAAAATTATTGTAAATACATAATTGTATAAAGGGATAATAAAATGTTTCAATGTTTCAATGTTTACCGCCGACATCACGCACCTGAGGAGCCCACGGCAGGAAGGACAACCTGCAGCCACCTCGAGCAAGGCTGTTGCACGAGCCTCTACTCCTCCCTCCGCACCAAGTTAAGTAGCTAGTCATAAGTGTAGCCAGGTCAGGTTAGTACTTGTGCAAGCACGAATAACGCTAGGCTCAGCTGGGTGTGTGTGTGGAGCTGTCTGTGTCGTTGTGTGTTTTTGTTGTAATAAAGTTTGTACATAGTTGTACACACTTCCTCAGTACCCTTGTGCCTGTGCGTATGCTTCCAGCCCCGTACGGAGAAAGTAAGAACCCCACGGGTGATTTGAGCAGGTAAGTCGTGTTATTATCCCTTTTCAGGGTGTGTACATCGTAGTGTGTCTTGGCGCGTCGCGGGGATCAAACACTTGTTGGCTAGTTTCCGCCTTTTACCACACGTCTGTTATAATCTTATTTCACCCCCGTGACGAAAAAAAAAAAAAAAAAAAAATCCGATTTAAATCAAATGAATCGATTTTATTTTTTATTTTATTTTTTAAATCATGATGTTTTTCCATCCTTTATACGAATCCTAATAAGTTATCCAAATGCAGACACTAAGTAAGTACCTGAATGTCCATGGGGAGCCTAAATGTAGCTAAGAGGCTCTACTAATAGCGGAGGAAATTCACCACATATCGTGTTCTGAACGAAATTCAAAATCATATTTGCGAAATACAATAATTTCTTTTTTTTCAAAACGAACATTTGATTATTAGAGGAAAATTAGACGTTAGCTTATGAAATACACTCCTGGAAAAGGAAGGAAGAGTGATGAAAATAGGAGTAATAAATGTACAAGGTTTAACGCAAACAAATAATATTGTGTTGTGTCTAACGGAAACACAGGAGAAAATAAGAAAAGTAAAAATAAATTAAGATATTGAAGTAGTAGACAATATGAGGGAGATTCAAGATAGAAAAGGTGGTGGAATCATGTTTTTACATAAGAAAACTAAGAAAATTAGGATGATCAAACAAGAAAACAAAATGAAAGACTATTTATATTTAAAAGGCTTTATGTTTGGTTTACACATCAGCTTAGTGGTGTAATTTTCCACAAATGATAAGCAAAGAAATAAGGATTTACGAAAAGGAATTGAAGGAATCATAAGGGAAAATATTGATGGAAATTTAATGATCTTAGGAAATTTCAATGGTCGTGGGATTTAAAGGAAAACAAGAATTAGATGACAATGGTAAGATGATATTAGACTGGCTAGAAGAATATAATCTGATAATGTTAAATGATGATTTTAACTGCACAGGAGAGACTACATGGAAGCGGAATGAACAAGAAAGTGTCATAGATTATGTGCTGATCACATCAAGTTTGTACAAAATTAAGAGTATGTCAACATGGTAATTGACGATCAGCAAAATTTTTATGACTTGTCAGATCACAACTTAATACAATAACGTAACATTGAGGAGGGAAGATATCAGCAATAAAGTAGCAAGTAAGGAAAGATGGGAGGAGCATGAATATTACAGGACAAATGAAGCATCCTTAGAAAAATACAACATAGAAGTTGAAGAAAATCTTGTAAAATAAAAAAAAAAGATATAAGTTATGGAGAGCTAAACAGACTACTAATTCAAGCTGCAAATAATGTTCTAAAAAGAAAATACAAAAGGAAGGTATTAGGTGAAGGAGAGGAAAAGGTAGTAGAGCAGCCATGGATAACAGAAGAAATTAGGCAAAATATAAATTTAAGGAAAGTTTATCTAACAGAGCAAAAATAAATGCTAAAAATCCTCAAGAAAAAGTACAATACAAAGAAAAATATTTACAAGTAAAAGAAGAGATGCAGAAAACAGTAAAAGTAGCAAATTAATGTATGAGCATGAAAAAAATATCACAAGAGAAATCAAGGAAAGTATAAAACAGGAAGAAATTATGGGAGCATACAGACAAGTTGTGAGGGAAAAATAAAAGAAAGGGGGAGGAAATAAGAATTTATGATGAAGAAGGAAAGGAAATTCCAAAAGAAGAAATGGAAGAAACCATTAGAGAGTACGTATTGGAAAAGTATTTACCAGACGAACACCAATGGTATAGAAGACGTGTGGGACACAGAGTCACGACAAGATTACCTGAGAAATAGAGAGGAAAATAATTTGGCAGAGAACCATGTAAAGATGAGAATCGACGTAGAGCAAGGGATGATATCATTACGTGCACAGAGGGAACCGTGGAACACTTGGAATTAGTGTACCCACTCCAGCGCATGATCAAGAACATGAAATACTCCAGTATTACAGAGAAAGACGTAAAAGGTAGTTTAAGAAAACTAAAGAACAAGAAAGCAGTCGGGCCAGATGGGATGAAAGGTGAATTTTATAAAGCTTTACAAAATAATGATAAATTTATAAAGTTATTAACAGTAAGTTTTAAGAAGATAAGTGGAGAAGAAAAAGTTCCTGAGTCATAGAAAAAGTCAAGAACAAAAATTATCCCTAAAAAGAATAAACCAAAAGTGTCAGAGTTACGGCCTTTAGCAATAACTGATATCTCCGAAAAACTGTTTCAAGATTCAGAAGGAAAAGACAATAGAAAAGGCAAAGAAACCCACAAATTTAACATATCCTGTAATAGCACAAAGTTGTAATAAAGTCCTCATCGACAAGACATATTGGAGGAGCATTGTGTTACCATCCGTTTTGTATGCATCAAGTATTTTAGCCTTTACAAAACAAGAAATAGAAAAATTACAAAGGATTGAAAATTCAGTATATAGAGCCATATTGGGAGCCCCACACTATGCACAAGTAGCAACATTATGAGGAGAAATAGGTTCAAGTACTATGAAAATAAGAATTAGAGAAAATCAGATGAACTACCTCATATATATAGAAGACAATGAAACCAATGGCCTTTTAATAAGAATTGTGGAAGAAAAAGCAAATAATATAACTAAAGATTATTGGCTACAGTCAACCCTTGAATTCATGAAAGACATAAATGTCAAGCACCAAAAGCTAAAGAAACTGAAGAAACAAGAACTGAAAGAAAGAATCAAGAAGTGGGATATGAAGAAGTGGCAGAATGATGAAGCAGAAAAATCAAGTTTGATAATTTATAAGGAAATGAAGAAAGAATTGTCAGAAGAGAAAATATATGACAAGCCAGCGTCTCAGATAATATATAGAGCAAGAACCAACAACCGAAGACTAAATGACAGAAAAAGGCATACAAATGGAGATACAAAATGTGTGATATGTGCTTGGGAGATGGAAAATTTAAATCATTTTTTGTTGTTGTGCCCTGCATATGATGAAATAAGGAGAAAATCAAGAGCTTTGCAATTAAGACCTTATATAGAACAAGAAAACATCATCATTGGCGAGCTACTGTTTAGAGAAAAATGGATAGAAGAAGCTAAGAAAATAGTGTATGAGATGCGGATGAAAAGGGAACACCAATTAACGGAGGAACTGACCGACTGAAAAGAGAAATTAACAAGATAGGGAAGCGCCGTTGCGAAGGCTATGCTTCCCGACCATCACCTGAACTGGGCCCGAATTCACAAACAGACTCAATAACTACGCACTATTGATTTAGCTACCGACGTTAGCGTCAGTTTCACGAAGCAAACCTAAATTGTAATAACTACGCACTATTGATTTAGCTACCGACGTTAGCGTCAGTTTCACGAAGCAAACCTAAATTGTAATAACTACGCACTATTGATTTAGCTACCGACGTTAGCGTCAGTTTCACGAAGCACACCTAAATTGTAATAACTACGCACTATTGATTTAGCTACCGACGTTAGCGTCAGTTTCACGAAGCAAACCTAAATTGTAATTAGAGGCGCGCTAAGTCAGCGAGGCCGCTGATTGGTTGATGACGTGATTGGCCTTGCAGCGAATCGCAAGCACGTTTACAGAACCGTCAGCCAATCCTAGGGAGCCCCCTCCAGTTGCTGGTTCAAGAAACCCATTCTCTTTTCTCATTTTTCTTCATTTCAAGGCAAACTGTACTAAATCGTAATCTACGAATTCAATTATTTCGTTGTTTGCTGCACATTTACGTCAAAGTAGCTCTGATGTTCTATGTCTTGTTACCTACGAACATGCTTAAGATGAAGAAAAAGAAGATACGGAGGAGATTGAGGCAGGAAGAAAGCAAATAGAAATATGGGACAGATATCGAGGCAGACAGAACGAAGTACGGAAGGAAGGAATAGGGAAAATTAAGACTGTCTTGCCATATCTGCAGCCCAACTCATGGGATAGCTGTCACCCGACAAAGGTCCATGGTCCCTCCACGGATGGGGGCGGTGTCACGGGCAAAATTAAGCCCGGACATCCACATGCCTCTGTTATATTAGCTCAAGCTCGTGTATGTGGGGTTCTTTTCGCCTGATATGGCGTCTAGAACTAGCAAAATCATCATTCTTTATTATGATGACAAAGACCATGTCAAAATTTGCCTCATTAAATAAGAAAGTACATAAAGTTCGGCAGCTTTCCCTCGTCGCCAAGCCATCCTCCAGAGCAGCACTCCGACACCCATGATCGCACATTCATTTTTCTCAGAAAATAGGATACCAATCACATATACATCAATATATTTCCACAGGTGAATACTTAGGGCATGTTCACACCAAGTTGCGACACCTGAGATTCATTAATAATGTCAGGGGAAGGAAAAATATAGGCCCCTGTCATCGATAAAATTGAGCCTCGGGCAGAATTGAGTCTGGGCATCTATATGCCTCGGATTTCTTCGCTATTATATATTGTAAGATCGTTCTGTTGACATGTATGGGTAAATGAACGCTTTCTGTATCTACATACAGAAGGAAAACGCAAAATTCTCCCTAGTAAATCAGAAATTACATAAAGTTCGGCAACTTTTCCTCGTCGCCAAGCCATCCTCCACGGCAGGCAGAGGGAGGTCTGGCAATCCCTCGGCCGGGTGTTGCCATACCGCCCACACTTATCATATACCTCTCAAAGGGTGCATATCTCAACATTTTATAAAGAAATGGGCCTCCTCTACTCGCAAAGTTATATTTCAAGTTGAAAAACGCGATTTATAAGCATTTATACGTAAATCTGATAATATTGTTAGCGTTACCGTCAGCTCCGAGGCAGTATACTTATTTAACAACAAATTTAACGTCACACAGAGCGCGGTAAACGTTTGTAGATCCGCGCGATAACCCGTGACGTCATCGATTAGTTTGTAGTTAGCTTTGTGAATCTCGATGTTCTCAAAACTACGCACTGGGCCCAAAACTACGAACTAAGCCTTTGTGGATCCGGGCTGAACACCTATAATCCTGCCTAGAATATAATTATGAAGTGGATTAGGAAGGGGGATGCGCGAACGCAATCCCCCGCTATCAAAAATTTCGCACTCGAGTTAACCACATTTGGGTTAATCGCAGGGGTCAGCACCGCCGGAGTGCAATGGCGGGCCTCGCCCTGGGAAAACCGCCTTCATGATCACGGTATCTCCTGTGCCAGGTAAGTATGCTTGACGCAACAACCCCGCTACTCTAGTACAGCCTGGCACAACACCTTACGTAACAGGCACTTTTTCTATGGAACATCTTTTTAAAATGCAATTGATCAATCCATATTCTCTATCATTTCTTCAAAATTTAAAAAAAAATCATATATACTACTGAACAATTCCTTGAATGTGTGTACCTATCTTCCTTATTGGTCCGAAATAACATTTGACCTAACACTTAACTAACATGCTACTTTCTCATTTTACTGTTATCTCTTGAACATCGGTTCTTTCTGGACTTTTCAACCTAACTTTACATGCGACTCAAAGAAGACTTTCACGTACAGTAACCTACTCACTGAACAAGAACTAAGTGGACTTCTTTATAAGCTTTTCCTAATGACAACTGCAACAAATCTCTTTAGTTCAGTCTACAGTGAAGAGACGACGAACGTAGCAGAAAACTTTGGAGGACTGACTCAGCTGCAGGAACTCAATATTTCCCGAGAAACTGCCAAGATGTGAAATACGTCCGCCAAAACACTGACAACAATTATGTCAGTGACAACACGCAGACCACCAGAAGAAAGGGCAGAATGCACTGCTGGACACTGGAGAAAAGAGAAGTAAAGGAAACAAAGAAACCAAACCAAGCACCAACATTATATCAACTCATACCTGACCAAAACATCAATGTGACTTACTTATATCATTATGAGGAATGAATCCAGCTTTATTCAACCTACCTATGCATATTTTACTCTGCTTGCTTGTGTCTAGCCTTGTAAGGAAATAATGCTATCCCAAACCTAGAATACAGCCTTGCCCAGCCTAACCTGTCCTTGTCAGGCTGACACACAAAACGATTAATATGACCAAAATCCCCAAGTAAATTATAACACCATTTAAAAACGGTATACAATACTTAAATAAACTAAATGCTGGTGCCTTTTTTTATAGCATCTGCATGCTTCCCATATTGCAATATTAGTGTTCCATGTTTGTTAGTCTTAATTAATGCATGATCTTCTTATCTATCAATATTACTGAATAATCATTGCTTAATAGATAGCACAATGTGTATAATGAATAATGTATATAATAGAACATCAATTACCTTAAATTGTAACCATCTTGAATAAATCAAACATACCCACATTCCTAAGTTCACCCTCAATGAGCTAAAACAAGGCTAACATAACAAAAGACAATCCCCAATGAAAGGTAGGTAAACTTGGGGGCATACACTAGCATGGCCTTGGTGCTCATCTCTGTCACATTACCCCTTGAGCCTGTGCTGAGTCAGTAACCTGTACCCCAGGGGCAGGTGTGACATCCTTCCAGGTTAATTACCACAGATAACCTTTTACAAGTTTCCCCAGGTATCCATTTGCTGACCAGCCCCAAAGGGAGGATAGAGGAATAGGAAGGGTACAGCTATTTCCTATCCTTCTCTAGGTACTTTTCAACTAGAAATTTTCAGTGTAAATATTTGAACTACACAACCCCTCCCTTTCCTAAAAAAAAAATAAATAAATAAAAAATTGTTCATGACCTACTTTTCTCAGTTATTTTCTTCATCCTCTCATTTAAAACCCTTCCCTACCCTTTTCCTGCCACACTCAGTAGACATATTCCCCTGTAACTATTACAGTCACCTTTGCTTCCTTTCCCTTTGTACAGCAGCACAACAATAGCCTTTCTCCAGTCTTCTGATGCCTCACCCTGTTCCTATGCTAGTTACATATCCGTAACATCCATTTTACAACTACACCTCCTCCATACTTCAGCATTTCTGCTGTTATGCCATCAGCTCCAGGGGCCTTTCTTACTTTTAAATCCTTTATTGCCTCCTCTATCTCACCCTTCTCCACCTCCCCCTGTGGATCTGGTCTCCCTACATTGATGTTTATTCCTACATTGCAGGTCACTTCTGCTCTCCCTCCCACTCTCTCATTCATTACAGTTTCAAAGCATCCCATCTCTCCTCTTTATGCCACAAATGTCACTCTTTCCTCCTCCCATTCCTCTTTTAACTTCTCTCCAGAAAAGTTTTTTTGTTCTGGTATTTTGCTGATATTTTCCTACCAAAATCCTCATATACTCTCTTTAATTTCCCTAACCAGCCTCTTACTCTCCCCGTACTTTCTCTCGCCTCCTCCGTCACATTTCTCTAACATTTTCTTGTAGTTCCTTCTTTTCTCCTCAACTGCCTTTTTTTATCTCATCATACACTCTTTCTTTTTCTACACAACCTATACCCGACTACTTGCTCAGTGGCCATGACCACTGAACTTTTAAACCCCTCATAAACCTCATTCACTCCTGCACTGTGTTCTATCCCTGGTCTTGCTCTTCCAAGTATTTCCTCCACTTTCCTCCTATACATCTCCCTGTGGCCACTGTCACGTAATTTCTCACATGCTAGTCCCTTAATTCCTACCCTTTCCTTTCTTCCTATTCCCTCTGAATTCCAATTTTGCCTTCATCTTAATTTTGGCTACTACTACATTTCTTTCATAACTTTTTCATCTACTACATATCCTGTCTCAGCTTCATATCTACAACAAGAAGAGAAAGGAATGTATGAGACTGGTGTCTATAAATGTGAATGGTTTAGGTGGTGAGGAAAAGAGGAGAGTGACGATTGAAAATTTTGTAAATGGTAAAGTGGATGTGTTGGGAGTGAGTGAAACACATATTTGAGGAACTGGTGTGAGTGATGGTAGAGAGGGTACATGGGAGGGTGTGCCTGGGGGGGTTGTATGGACGGGGATAGATGAGGAGTATAGAGGCAGGAGTAAGTGTCATGCCCCGGGATTTGACTTCCTCTTTCCTACTATTCTCTTGGCCCCACACGTCCTCTGTGTGTATCAAAACACACGAGAAATTAATCAAGACAAGGTGAGGGTATTCGCCGGCTGCCTGGGATTGAACCCACGACCAACGTGATGGGAGAGCCACTCCTTACCAAGTCGGCCAAAGAGGTACCCCACTGGCTAAGTGGATTATGGGAGGCTCATTCATCAGGCATAGTCGCCGCACTACATAAGGAAGGATGTACTATTGTGATGTCTGAAAGAGTGTGGAATGGTGTGACTGATTATGGTTGGAAGGGATCAAGAATTGTGTGGGTGAAAGGAAAAGTAGGTTTAGTAAAGTATGCATGGGTGTGTATTTATGCACCAGTAAATGTGAAAAGTAAAAAGGACTGAGAGAAAGGGAAGCTTTTTGGGAGGAAGTGAATGCATGTTTGAAGAGTTTTGAGAAAGAAAGGAAATTTATTATGATGGGAGATATGAATGCTAAAGTGAGAGATGAATGTGTGATGGATGTAGTGGGAAAATAGGGGATACCTGGGAAGAATGAAAATGGAGAGTGCCTGGTGGATGTCTGTGCTGAGAGGGGAATGTTCCTAGCGAACACCTTCTTTAAGCACAAGAATATCCACCAATACACATGGAGGAGGGGAGAAGATAATGAGCAATAAGGATTGATTGATTATGTGGCAGTAGATGAAAAGCTTAGAAAATAAATTTGTGACGTGAAGGTAGTAAGAGGAATGTTCGATGGATCTGACCATCTTGCAGTGCTGGCAAAGTTAAAGCTGAAAGAAAAGTGGGTGTTTGAAAACAAAGGTGAAGTAAAAAAGAAAATACTGAAGGTAGAAAAGTTACAGGAAAAAGAAATAAAAGATGAGTATAACTGTGAAATGGCAGAGGCCTTAACCCGTGGGCTTCAGCTATGGGAAAGCCGAGAAGTGGCCGAGAAACGGCAAAGTACACTGCATTTTGAGACTAAGAAAAGAGCATGGAATGTACATCAGAGAACTCCTCTCATAACCATAAAGCTGTTAAAAATATTTACTTTTACTCAAACTCAATTCTTTTTAGGTGGTGTTTGTTACAAAATAAACAGTTTTGTGACGCGTGACATCTAGGCAAGAGTCGCTTGTTGTTTACTTCAGAGAATTTGACAAGTGATTACTGTGTGGATAGCTAATTCAATCTGCCATAACCTTACAGCACCACCTATGACAAAAAAGCCCATCTCAAGATCACTCACCCACCACTGTGACCCAGGGCATGTATGGTGGGTTGCTCTATATACCACCACCGCCTACAATTAGCTTGAATTAGGGGTTTTATGGTGAGTCCTTTTTAGGGTCCACCGTACCACAGCCACGACTCGTGAAAGCCCAGAAAAGGGTCTGCCGATGTTCTCGGGTTAAGTGAAAAATGGGAAAGTGTAAAAGATAATACAAATATTGAAAAAGTTTTTGGAACATTTAAAAAAATAATGGAAACCACAACAAAAAGTGTTAGGGATGAAAGTGGTGAAAGATGGAAAAAGAAAAGGAAATTAATGGTGGACAGAAGAGATAAGAAGGATAGTAAAAGAGAAAAGGGAACTTTTTAAGAAAACTCAAGAAAGAAATGTGGCTGAGCAAGTAAAAAGGGAAAGGAAAAAGAAATGTAGAGAATGCAAAATGAAATCAAAACAATTATGCAATAAAAGAAAGTAAGAAGAGAGTTGATGACGACTTTGGAAAAAGACTAAGTGAAAAATATAAAGGGAACAGGAAATCATATTGGAAAGAGGTAAAAAATGAAAGAAATGCAGAAAATATCTCCTCAAGTAAAATAATGAAGTTATGGATGAGAATGGAAAGATGTTGAAAGACGGGGAAGCTGTGAAAGAGAGATGGAGAGAATATTTCAAAAACTTAATGAATTTTGAGGATGGACGTCCAGCAGCTGTAACAGCAGCAGTTTTGAGTAGAGGTAGAGGAGGAGTATATGCAGAAAGAAGTAACATATGAAGAAGTAAATCGGGCAATAAGAAAATAAAAAAAATGGAAAGGCAGCAGGAATTGATGGAATCACAGCAGAAATGTTGAAGTGTGGAGGAGATGTAGTTGTTAAATGGATGGTCAAGATATGGGAAGTAGCATGGGAGGGGGGGAGGGAGGGTTCCAGCAGACTGGACAAAAGCCATCACTGTCCCAGTTTACAAGGGGAAGGGCAGGAGAGGGGAATGTGGGAGCTAAAGAGGTATAAGTCTCCGGAGTATAAACGGAAAGGTATATGGAAAAGTCATAATAGAGAGGGTGCAAAGACTTACAGAAGAGAAAATCAGTGAAGAACAAGGAGGCTTCAGGAAGGGAAGGGGATGTGTGGATCAGATATTTTCCTTCAGGATGGTAGTAGAAAAAATAATAGCAAAAGGAAAGAAACTATACGCTGCCTTCATGGATTTGGAAAAAGCTTATGACAGAGTCGATTGGATTGCATTGTGGGATGTTTTAAAGATTTATGGTGTGGGAGGAAAACTGCTTAGTGCAAAAGTCTTTCTATAAGGATGCATCTGCATGTGTCTAAATTACTGGAGAAACAAGTGAACATTTTGAGATAAAAGAAGGCTTAAGACAAGGGTGTGTCATGTCACCATGGTTATTCAATATTTATATGGATGGTGTTATTAGAGAAATGAAGGGCAAAGTTGGAGAAGTTGGAGTAAGAATGTTTGATGAGGGAAGGAAGTGGGTACGGAATTTGATACTAGCTGTTTGCTGATGACACAGTGCTCATTGCAGAAAATGAAAGTGACCTACAAAATTTGTTCAGTGTTTTTGATAGTGTCTGTAACAGGAGAAAGCTGAAAGTAAATGTCAACAAAAGTAAAGTGATGGTTTGTGAGCGAAATAGAAGTGAGGTTGTAGATTTTGTATGCCCATATAGAGTGGGAATTGAATGTGAAAAAGAATGCAATAATAATTTTGAATGGTGAAGAAATGGAGGAGGTCAATGAGTTTAAGTACCTTGGATCAGTTATGTGTAAGCATGGTGTTACGGAGGGAGATATAAGAGAAAGGGCATTGCAAGGAAAAAGGGTGGTAGGATTTTTGGGACGAATCATGAATGGCAGAAGTGTGAGTATGGAGGTAAAGAGGGACTTGAGAAATACAAAAATAGTACCAACCCTCACATATGCAAGTGAAACATGGGCCTGGAATGAAAGTCAGAGGTCTAGAGTGCAGGCAGTGGAAATGAGTTATTTGAGGAGTGCTTGTGGTGTGAGTAGAATGGATGGAATGAGTAATGAGTGAACGAGCATTTTGGAATGTGTAACAGGGGTGGAGGGAAGAAGTGTGGAGTGGTGGAAGAAATGAAGCGACAGACTTTAAAGTGGTTTGGCCACATGGAGCGAATGGAGAAGAGTAAGATGACCAGAAGGGTATATGTGAGTGAGATAGAGGGAGGGAATGCTAGAGGATGACGTCCAGTGAAATGGAGGGATAGGGTGCAGGAGTACAATAGGGAGAGGGGGGAAAGATCTTTGAGAAACTTTGAGCAGACAAGGAGGGAGTGTCTGGATAGAGAAAGTTGGAAGCTCTTCTGAAGTGGCCATACCCTGGTGGGAGCTCCTAGGAGCAGGCATCGATGAAATGATGAATGATGATGAATTATTACAATCCTCATGTCTCCCTTTGCCCATGCTCCATACCTATGAATTAGCTTGTACTGGAAGGTGTCCGCCAAGAAAAAATCACTCTCAGCACAAACATCCACAAGGTATTGTCAATTCTCATTCATTCCCTCCACAGCCCACTTCACAACCACACCATCTATCTCCCTGTTTCCAACTTTTGCATTCATATTCACAAACACAAGAATCCTTCTTTCATTCATTGAATAGTAGGGTCCAAAGGACCCCACTATTCAATGGCTAATCAATGGGGCTAGGTTTCACAAAAAGTTTGAATAATGAATATAAATTTTTCTAATTATATCAACTAGCACAATTGAAGAGGGGGTTAAGTTTCAATCTAATTTCCTGACTCCAGAAAATTCGAGGGTAATACTGAAGAAGGGGTAGCCACCTCTCACCAAGTTAATTTTACATTTTACATTTACATTTTGGTCCCTGAATGCAGGGCAGTAAGAAATAACTTCCAGAATATAAAAGAAATATTTACATAATGATGCAAAATGTTTATGGAACTAAAGCTTGACCTAAAACCATCACCACCCTGCTCCGACTGATCATTAGGCACTGACTTTGCTGTGAGTCAGAGACGAAGAGACCAGTCTCCTTAATGCACGTGTGAAAACAATGCATTGACTGGCGAAAATAATCCTCATTAATTCAACCAATCACAGTGCTTCATTTAGCCGTGGCAGGCAAAAGCAGAAAAAATTGATCCAGTCTCAGGCTGGCACCTGCATGGAAGTGCTCTACTTGGCCTGCATTGAAAGTTTTTTTGCAGAAGTGATTAATCAATTAAGAATCAGTTGACTTTTTACGTAATCAGGGTGTTCTACCAAAGGTTCTTGAGTGTCCAAAGTGTAAAACCGACAAGATGGGCAGATTTAGCGGTGAGCGAAGCTATGCTGGGTGAAGCATCCATAGCAAATGTGGAGGGTCGAGGGGGAGCCCCCAACCATGTTAGGGGTTAAGATAGGTTAGGTTTGGTTGACGTCGCTTTTGAATCTTGCTTCAGACCAGCTTCCTCATGCCTGGTGGCAGTGTGTTGCAGCCGTGACTGGGATTTTAGCATTCATGGACAGTGTCTTGGTACCTTTGATCAGGGGTTACCATACTCATAATTTCATCATCGCGCTGATTTTGTCATTGCTTGCATTTTGAATCCTTGTTCGACATACATACGTAACTCTTGTAAATCGGTTAAAGGCGCAATTTTTAAAGATTTAAGCAAATTATGGACTTAGAGTGCGCGGCTGCATTAATGTACCATTCAGTAAAAGCTGAGGAAGGGACGCTCCATGTTTTTTTGTTGTTTTTATCAACTCAAAATTCTAAGGCAATGTCTTTGGTAAATGAGTGGCTTGCAATGGCAAAGCAATATGGCACTGTTGTATGGACACAAAATGCTTCACATAGCACCAAGGTGTTCGTTGCTGTGAGGCGGGCGATGTTATGGAAAAATACCCTGAATTAATCTGTACACACCATTTGATGCTGTCGGCGTGCTGCCCACCAGTTGTTCATCCTCCCTTTTGGGCTTCCTGATAAATGGGTACCTGGGGACACCTGGGGAGGGCACACTGTGGTGACCCCCTGGCCCTGTGCCCGAATTTACGAGTAATGGGTGAAAACATGTCTGGCTTACCGGCACGCGTCGCCCCTGCGTTGTCTCGAAGCAGCGGGAGGGACGTGTTGTAGGAATCAGCCCTCCGCAAAATAGCTCGCAGAGAGGGGTTAAACTTGCTTACCTTTTCTATATATCACTCACTGCTATCGTTTACTTGTCTTGTTTCGACTCCAATACACGGCACAAACATCAGAGCAACACTTTTAATCAAGAGAAGGCTTTATAACAAACGAATAGGGCAGATTTTATAAGGAATTGCCCCACGTTGATGCATGTTGCCTCAGTTCTGGCTTATTTGGTCTGTTGGTCTGGTGTTCTGTTTCCTTGCAGGCAATATCAGTCAACATGAAGATCAAAAGTGGACAAACTAGAACAAAACCAGGCAAATTAATAGGTTTCCCTTTTGAGTATTCCCCAGCGCGCATGCGTGGTGGACATCAGAGCGACTTATTTCTGCGAGGAGGTATTTCTCACAACACCGGCCACGAGTCCATAGCAGGCTTGGAGGAAGAATGGACGCAGAGTTATATACATGACTGTGAGAATGGAGCAGGGATACCATTGGACCGTATGAAATGCCTGAATTTTTACTCTTTACTACACTCCCACACGTCCTCTGCGTGTAACGAAACACACGAGAAATTAATCCAGACAAGGAAAGGTTTTGCCGGCGCCGGGGATCGAACCCGCGACCAGCGTAACGGGAGAGCCACTCCTTTACCAGTCGGCCAAAGAGGTACCTTCCCTGGCTAAGTGGGTTATGGGAGGCTCGCCCATCAGGCAAGTCGTGTCACTACACGTATTGGCTATAGAGGCAGCGCCACATGCGGCCACTCAACTCCAAGCTGTCCTTTCCATAGGAAAGTTATAGACATAGTTATAGACTAGAGTGCGTCTGAGGCTGTCTCCGGGATACACATCGCTCCAAGCCGATGATTGCACACACTTTACTCCTGCCCGATTTCAGTTTTTCTCCATGTCAAATAGAAAAGTCAGGAAATCGGGTAGGAGTAAAGTGTGTGCAGCCGTTGCCTTGGAGCGGTGGCGGTACCAAGGCCCTGTATCCTGGAGGCAGCCTCAGACGCACTCTAGTACATAAGTTGAATTCAATGGAAAGTACTGCTTTGACAGTTCACCGATTGGCCACGTGTGGCGCTGCCTGTATAGCCAATACGGTCCATTGTCGTACTTAGAGCATGGCAAGATGTGTGTTTTAAAGATATTAGGGAAGTGTGGTATTATATTCTAAGTTTGCAGACGACACAAAGATTGGTAACTCTGTTCTCACTGACGAAGACAGGCAAAGCCTCCAAGAGGATTTGCACAAAATTTCAGCTTGGTCGGATAGATGGGAGATGCCTTTTAACGCAGACAAGTGCCGGGTCCTTCAAGTTAGAACAAGAAATAAGAAGTTCGATTACGAAATGCGCGACGTTAAACTCACAAGCTTTCAGTGCGTTAAGGACCTGGGGGTCAAAATCGCGTCAAACCTCAAATTCTCACAGCAATGCGATGCAGCAAATAAAGCGAACAGAATGTTGGGCTTCATTAAAAGAAACTTTTTATTCAAGAATAAAGATGTAATACTTCCGCTCTACAATAGTTTAGTCAGACCCCACTTGGAATATGCGGTACAGTTTTGGTTTCCTCACCATGCAAAGAACATTGCTAAATTAGAAGGTGTTCAGCGTCGGGCAACAAAAATGATCCCTTCCTTGCGCAACAAATCCCACGAAGAAAGGCTTTCCACCCTTAACATGTTCTCACTTGAGAAACGTCGCCTCCGAGGAAAACTGATCGAATGTTTTAAAATACTTAATGGTTTCACGAATGTAGACAGAACAAAATTGCTTATGATCGATGACACTTTTCGAACGAGGAATAATGGCACAAAACTCAAATGTAGACAAGTAAATTCAGACTGCACCAAATTTCTCTTCACCAACGTTGTAGTGCGAGAATGGAATAAGCTCCCACCATCAGTGGTCCAGTGTAACACGACTGACTCCTTTAAAAACAAGCTCGACCGTCACTTCCTTGAACTTAATATTAACTAAAGTAGAAAAGCAACGTTTTGGAGCCATCTGATTAGTGTAGATTCACTTAGGTTTAAGGACAGACCACCTAGTCTGGACCATGGGGTCTGTGTGGTCTGATTTTCTATGTAAATCTATGTAATTCTCTCTCTCTCTCTCTCTCTCTCTCTCTCTCTCTCTCTCTCTCTCTCTCTCTCTCTCTCTCTCTCTCTCTCTCTCTCTCTCTCTCTCTCTGCATCGATGCTGCAAATAAAGCGAACAGAATGTTGGGCTTCATTAAAAGAAACTTTTTATTCAAGAATAAAGATGTAATACTCCCGCTCTACAATAGTTTAGTCAGACCCCACTTGGAATATGCGGTACAGTTTTGGTCTCTCCACCATGCAAAGGATATTGCTAAATTAGAAGGTGTTCAGCGTCGGGCAACGAAAATGATCCCTTCCTTGCGCAACAAATCCTACGAAGAAAAGCTTTCTACCCTAAACATGTTCTCTTTTGAGAAACGTCGCCTCCGAGGAAAACTGATCGAATGTTTTAAAATACTTAATGGTTTCACGAATGTAGACAGATCAACATTGTTTATGATCGATGACACTTTGCGCACGAGGAACAATGGCGTAAAACTCAAATGTTGACATGTAAATTCAGACTGCACCAAATTTCTCTTCACCAACGTTGTAGTGCGAGAATGGAATAAGCTTCCACCATCAGTGGTCCAGTGTAACACGATTGACTCCTTCAAAAATAAGCTCGACCGTCACTTCCTTCAACTTATTATCAACTAGAGTAGAAATGCAACGTTTAGGAGCCTTCTGATTAATGTAAAATCACTTAGGTTTAAGGACAGACCACCTAGTCTGGACCATGGGGTCTGTGTGGTCTGATTTTCTATGTAAATCTATGTAAAATCTCTCTCTCTCTCTCTCTCTCTCTCTCTCTCTCTCTCTCTCTCTCTCTCTCTCTCTCTCTCTCTCTCTCTCTCTCTCTCTCTCTCTCTCTCTCTCTCTCTCTCTCTCTCTCTATCTCTCTCTCTCTCTCTCTCTCTCTCTCTCTCTCTCTCTCTCTCTCTCTCTCTCTCTCTCTCTCTCTCTCTCTCTCTCTCTCTCTCTCTGTATCACCATTTCCCCTACCCTTCCTTTCCCTCTCCCTTCTTTCTCTCTCTCTCCCTTCCATATCCTTCTCTCCTACCTCTCCTTCCTCTTTCTTATCTCTTCTCTCCTCTTCTCCCTTTCTCTTTACTGTTTCAGATTCTCCCCTCCCCTTCCCTCTTTATCTCCCCCTCACCTTCTGTTTCTATCCCTCCTCTATATCCTCTCATACCCGTCTCTTCCTTCATCCTCCCTTGCCCCACTCACCTTCTTGAGCAGCTTGGCGCAGGACGGCCATCCACAGCCCTGCGCGAAGCCGTTCACCGCCCACAGCGTCGGGTCCTCCGTGCGCGAGAAGAGAAGCGTCCTGGCCTGGAGTGGTGATTAATGGTTAGTGGTTTGTGGTGGTAGTGGGGAGGGTGTTAGTGGTGGTGGGGGTTGTGTTAGTGGTGGCAGTGTGGGGGTTTAGTGTGTCAGTAGTGGTTAGTGTGCGTAGTTTAGTGGGAGAGGTTAGTGGTGAGGATGTTGGTAAGTAATGGTTAGTGGGGTGTTATAAGTTATGTAGATGGTTAGTAGTGGTGGTTAGTGTTAGTGGCAGTGGTTAGTGGTAAGGGTGTTAGTGGGGAGCGTGTTAGTGGTGTGGTGGTGTTAATGTTAGTGGTGGTGTTAGTGGTGCTAGACTACATAAGTTAGTGTCATCAATGGTGTTAGTGTTAGTGGTAGTGATGTCAAGTGCTAGGGGTAGTGATGGTGGCTAGAGGTAGTGTGCAGTGGTGTTAGATTAGAGAAGTTAGTGTCATTAGTGTTTGGTTAGAGGAGTAATGTTAATAATAGTGGTACTGGTGTTAGTGGAAGTGGTGTTAGTGGTAATAGAGTTAGAGATAGTTAAAGTTAAGGGAGGAGGAGGAGGAGGAGGAGGAAAAAGTGAAACGGGTTCTTTACGAGTTCTGGAAGGAAAGGGAAAAGAAGCGGACGACAACCACTCAGGAATAGATAAGAGGAAACAAAGGGGAGGCCGCTGCAAAAATTACCTCTACGACCTTCAACTGAACTGAACCTATTATATTCTCAAACGTTTCGAGGCCTTGGAATATCCATTTCAAGAGGCTCTCGTAGAAGTTGTTGGGATTTCCATGGCTGTTTTCATATCTCTGGCGGTAGTTTTGCAAGATTTCTACGCCATGAACAAGAAAAAACACGCCTGAGAACCCGACGCATTATTTCTGGGGCCTTAGAAAATTTTCTTGCCAAGAGCCAGAAGCGTCTGAGATTGCGAGTCCTGAACTGAACATCAGTAACCAAAGTAACCAAAGTAAGTAAGTAAGTCTGCCTATATCTGTCTATCTTTGCTTATATCTGTCTGTCTATCTATCCATCTATCTACCTCTCTATCTCTGTTTCTCTCTCATCTTCCTCAGCTCACTTCGCCTATGTACAAAATTAGCTTCACATCAACATCAAGATCTAAAGTAACCAACAATCTAAAGTCTCGGTATGTATTCGGCCACATTTAGCACCAGGAGATTACTCAGCAAGAAGTTACGCAGCAAGATTTCCAGCTGATGGCAGAGAATGTAACGTATAATGCCTGCAGGGTGGATAATTTGCTACGGGCGGGGCACTGCCTAAGCGGGGCCGCGGTAAAACTCTACGGTCCCGGCCAGCCACGTTTAAATTACTCTCTCTCTCTCTCTCTCTCTCTCTCTCTCTCTCTCTCTCTCTCTCTCTCTCTCTCTCTCTCTCTCTCTCTCTCTCTCTCTCTCTCTCTCTCTCTCTCTCTCTCTCTCTCTCTCTCCTCTCTCTCTCCCTCGCTCTCTCTCTCTCTCTCTCTCTCTCTCTCTCTCTCTCTCTCTCTCTCTCTCTCTCTCTCTCTCTCTCTCTCTCTCTCTCTCTCTCTCTCTCTCTCTCTCTGTGTGTGTGTGTGTGTGTGTGTGTGTGTCCAATTTTCTGCGCCTATTTGTGTTTGTTAGTTATTTAGTGAGTGAGTTAGTTGGTCATTTAGTTAGTTTGTTCGTTTATTAGAAAGTTAGTCAATCAGTCAGTTAGCTAGTCGGACAGTTATTTATTTAGTTAGTTAGTTAGTGTGTGTGTCTGTGTGTCCAATTTTCTGTACCTATTTGTGTTTGTCAGTTAGTTAGATAGTTATAGTTTGGTAGGTAGGTAGCTAGGTGGAAGAAGTTATCAAGTCAGTAGGTTAGTCAGTCAGTTAGTGTGCTAGTGCTTGTGATAATTTTTCTGTGCCTCAGTCAGTCGGTCAGTCAGTCTATTCACAGGTGTTCCCCGGCGCCGAGGCAGCGTTTGCCGGGCGTCTCCTCAGTGGCTGGTCCCTCCCTGGCTCGTGGAGGTGTCTGCCCCTCACACACTCTCTCGTGGTACAGGTTTATGCATATTCATTCGGTAGTAATGTTTCATATATAGTTTTATTTCATATATAAGTTTATTCACTCTAGCTTTCCGGCGGCAGTATTTTTCTTTTACGGATAATAATTTTAAGTCTTCAAGAGTAGTTTTCTTTCTGGGAATGAAGTACGCTGTTTCCTCCTCTGATGACATAATTTCCTGTCTGCATGTCTTGGCAACACTGGCGGGCGGAACGCTGACCAGCGGACTATTGCTGCACGCATCACTAAACAACAAGCACGGCTGGAGTTGGATGAGGCAAGGCGAGGTGGCAATGTTCACTTTGCGTACTAGCGGCAAAACCAGCCCAACACGCCCGACGCAAAAACCCGCAACTTAGCAAGGACACAGTGAATTGCAGACAAACCTAGCCACGAGAGACAGCACCCATTATTTTTACAGGAAAGGAAGCAGCTCAAGGGTAAAAATATATGAGTAAAAAAAATCTGTTCATCACTGCTCCTCTGTCAGAAGATATAGATGAGTGGCCAATGGAGAGGTCAGAGAGGTTAGAGAGAGAGAGAGAGAGAGAGAGAGAGAGAGAGAGAGAGAGAGAGAGAGAAGTGACGATGGGGACGAGGATGCAGATAACGTTGGGAATGACAGTCAAGAAGAAGAAAAAGAAGAAGAAGAAGAAGAAGAACATAAGAACATAAGAACGTAAGGAGTCTGCAAGAAGCCGGTTGGGAAGAAGAAGAAGAAGAAAAAGAAGAAGAAAAATAGTAATAATAATAATAATAACAATAATAATAATAAAAATAATAATAATAATAATAATAATAATAATAATAATAATAATAATAATAATAATAATAATAATAATAATAATAATAATAATAATAATAATAATAATGGTAATAGTAATGATAATAAGAATAATAATAAGAAGCAGAAGGATAAAGTCGGGACAGACCATAACTTCTAATCAAAGCCTGGATAAAGATCTTTTTTTATTGAGGCCATTCTAGTTGTTTGGTGTGATGAATTTTCAGCAAAATATGTGATGGAAAAAAAAAAAAAACTAAAATATGTTGCTTTACTTCGTGCTTCGTTTCCGTGAGAAATTCAGAGAGACAAAATCATTGATACTACAGACCCTGCAGCAAGGGGTGAAGGAAGGGGGGGGGGGGGCAGGAACCACGCCGCGCGCCCCGCCGTGCTGGGGGAAGGCTGGGGGCTATGATGAGGAAAAAGAATAAAGGGGGAGAAGGAGGACGAGGAGGAGGAGGAGGAGGAACAGGAGTAAGAGAAGTAGCGGAAGATTAGTGGTGATAAAATAATTGATACTGATAAAGATTATGATGATTTTGATGATAATGATGATGATGATGATGATGATGATGATGATGATGATATTGGAGGAGGAGGAGGAGGAGGAGGAAGAAGAAGAAGAGGAAGGGGAAGATGAGGGGGAGGAGGAGGATTGGGAGGATAATGATAACGATGATTTAAGTGATAACGACAAAGCCGGAGATACGGACGAAGGAGTGGCACGGAGACCCTCACAACACCCATGGGCCGTGGCTTGGAATCCACGCATAAACACACGCCGAGAAAACATGGGAGTGTAACGGAGACAGCCACAAGACGAACTCCTGGCTGAGGTACGAGTACTGTGAGTTACAGGGAAAGTCCAGAAACACTGAACTTCTCAGCGATGAAAGCAAAAAGGACAATAATTAGCAGGAATACGCTATGATAATGTAGGACTGGAAAAGAAAAATAGTGACCGTCTGCCACAGCAAATACAGATCGGCCTGAAAGGAAACTAGAGATGAAAGTACGAAAAGAGAGATAACATAAGTAGAAGATTTACTATTAAGAGTTTAGTAGCACAGTAAGTTAAGTAAGAGTAATCAAAAATAGTAATTAGTAAAAGTTTAGAAGCCAAAACTTTGTGGCAAACTGTCCAAATCTTTCGGGAAGTCTAAGGCAACAGGAAACGTGTGTATGTGTGTGTGTGTGTGTTACACAGAGAGAGAGAGAGAGAGAGAGAGAGAGAGAGAGAGAGAGAGAGAGAGAGAGAGAGAGAGAGAGAGAGAGAGAGAGAGAGAGAGAGAGAGAGAGAGAGAGAGAGAGAGACGTTCGATATTTTTAGCATATATCGCACTGGAGTCTTATCCATTATCTACTCACACACACACACACACACACACACACACAAACACACAAGTCACACACAGTGAGCCACGATGCACGCTACGCTGTCCTTACTCCTGCTGCTTCTTACGTCATCAACCAGCCCCGCCTTGGACCATCGCTGTCCCGCCGATATTACCATCTCGGGTGCTGAGGAATGGGCGAACATTACCACCGTGCAGAGTATCACGACATACCAACAGGCATACTTGTTCGTGCACCCCGATGCAGGCTTCCAGGGCGTCAGGATCGTGGCGGCGGGCGATGGCTGGCTGGGCGACGCCTGGTTCACGCTGGACAGCACTTGCTTTCCTCTGGACGCAGAGTGGTGGTTGTTGCATGCAGAGGAATGGAGAGTGCAGAACAATTACAATAACAATGATGACGATCTTGTGTTTAGAGTATGGACTGGTGTGTGTGATCTTGAGTGCCGCAGGAGAGGGCGCTTCCCTGGTGGCGGCGGGAGTCTTATTGTAGCGGCTCAGGGGCCCTCAAGGTGGAGATTAGAGGACCCGAGGCCACCATGCCCGCTCACAAATTACAGACGACAAAGTTTAACGTACCAAACAATAAACTGCACTAAGCCTACAGCCACCAGCGCCAACACCACCTCCTCCACCACCACCTTCACCTCTACTGCCTCCACCACAAAGGTTGTAATGGTAGCAGTTGTGATGGTGGTGGTTATGACTGTCGTTGTCGTTGTGGTGACGGTGGTGGTGAAAAGGCGCGTCCAGCAGCCAAGAAATGCATCGGCAGGAGGTTGGTCTCTCTCTCTCTCTCTCTCTCTCTCTCTCTCTCTCTCTCTCTAGTTGTAGTAGTAGTAGTAGTAGTAGTAGTAGTAGTAGGAGGAGGAGGAGGAGGAGGAGGAGGAGTTGTTGTAGTTGTTGTTGTTGTTGTTGTTGTTGTAGTAGTAAACTAGTAGTAGTAGTAGTAGTAGTAGTAGTAGTAGTAGTAGACTAGTAGTAGTAGTAGTGGTAGTATATAGTATTTGTATTAGTATATAGTAGTAGTAGTAGTAGTAGTAGTATATAGTATTATTATTATTAGTAGTAGTATATTTCTGTTACTCACGGAAAAATCATGCATTTAGTTTTGGAAGAATTTATCTTAAGTTTTAAATCTGCAATGTTATCTCTAAAGCCTTTTAGTAATTGTTCCAAGTCTGGTTTTGTCTCAGCAAATAGGACGATGCCATCAGCATAACCCAGAAAATTGGCCCTTAATGTTCCCACCCGACATTCAAGATAAAGATCGGAAACATGCCTGATAACACTATCTATATATAATTGAAAAAAGAGGTAACAAAACCCCTCCCTGCCATACCCCAGTATTCATATCGTAGAAACATCCATTTTTTCCACACCAAGTAATTCTAGCTTTCTGGTTTCTTAAATAATGTTAAAAATTCTATTAATAGATCACTTAATATTAAATGATCAACTTTATCAGACGCTTTTCTTAAGTTCATAAATGCAGCATATGCCTTGCCATCCATTTCTGTGTAAGGAAAAGCTATTTATTTCATTAATAAAAAAAAAAAAAAAACAGGCATCATTTGTTGACATCTCGCTACTAAAGTCCAGCTGTGTAAATTTGAAAGAAATTTTTCTTCTAAAACAATTAAAATGTGCATTTCAAAAAGCTTTAAAAGACATGAAGATATCATTACAAGTCTGTAATTGGTGGAATCAATAACATTGACATTAGCACTCTTTACAATAGGTCTAATATTTCCTTTGAGTAATTCATTGGGTATATAGCAGTGGAGGAGGCAGGTGCCCATGGACAGTGCAGTGCTACACAACAGCTCCTGTGAGGCAGACTTCAGGGGCGGTGACTGGGTGGCCTCCTCCACCATCAATAATGAACAGTTTTAATTCTCGGGTGAAGCAACAAGATGAAACTTTCTAGAATGTAACCACACATCTTTCAAGTCATTTAATAGTTCAAAGTCATCTTCAAGGTAGTCATTAATTTCTTCAACAAAAAAATATTATAAGAACCTAATTTTTTTCACATCATTTTCCCAATCAATGATTTTGAGATATCAAGTTTGTTTTGTTGCATTTTTATTTTACTCCAAACACAAACAAACATTGTTTTACATGAATTTCTCTTTTATGGAAAGTATTTTTTTTTCCGCTTAATTTTTTTGCACTGAGATGGCTTGTCTTTGCAATGTTTTCTACGGCCAGTCATATTTTTTTGTATTCTATGCCATCTCTTTTTCTTCTACAGGCCAACTGTTTTATAATCCTCTGGAGATTTGCTATGCAGCTCCTTAACGTGTCTATACCAGCCAGGTATGACTAAATTTATTTTTCTTAATTATGTCTTCACCAAAATGATTTGAAGCACACTAAATACATTTACAAAAAGTCTTGGAAACTTTATCAATTTGTGCTACGTGTTCAGCACGACGGCACCCACGCTCACAGCAGCGAACAGCCTCACAGAAAAATGCCCCGCTAAGCTGTCCAGTAATGGCTTCACATATTTCTCGATAGTCATCAGTGCCAAGCCGACTCCACGGTACGAAACACTCATCTGTGTGACTGTCAACAACCTTCCATATGTCTTTTAAAATGGTACCGTTAGCAAGATGAATATTTCCTGCCATGGGCAAGTGATTTGATCCAACTATATCAATTAAATAATCTATTTTATCCATGAATATGTCATTTGTGTTGCTACCTAAAATATGATCAAGGACAAAAGTAAAAGTATTAGAATCCAAAATATCAAAATTGATACAAGATATATTTTTTTTTTTAGCAGAAAAATTCATCATAGTATTCAAAGCCCTTCCCACAAATGGGTCTGCATTAATATCACCCAAAAATATACATCGTTAAAAGTATCATTAAGTAAAACGTATTTCAACGAATGCAGTCTTTTCAAGCACTCATCCACGGTCTTTAGTTCCCAGGCAATACTCTTCATGTATACATTGATCAATATAATTTTCAAGCCTCCCACTGACACTTGCAAGGCAATGTAGTCCTTATCGAGCATAAGTGCCGTGACAGCACATGGCAGATCATTTTTCCACATGCAAATCAAACCACCGCCACACCTTCCAGCGTTAGATATCAAGCACTCTTCAGAGTATGTGGCAGGAACACCGAAACGTCCCTAATTTTCACTAATAAAGTCAGTATCACCTAACCTATCTTCTGCAAGAAAAGTTTCCTGGAGGAAAACTAAATCTTATTTATAAAGTAGTAGTAGTAGTAGTAGTAGTAGTAGTAGTAGTAGTAGTAGTAGTAGCTGTAGAGTTAATGTAAGAGATAGGAGCAGCATTAGTAAGTATAGTAGCAGCAGCAGCAGCAGCAGTATTTCTGTTATCAATCCCAGCATATCTTTGCCACACCTGCAGATATGAAGTGGCAATCCCGAGGCGCCGCCCCGACCGCCCGCGAGAGCATGAACAGCCTGTACGAGGCCTACGACAACACCGGCGGGAGATAGATCACCCTGTTGATCTAGGGTGAAGGGTCAAGAGCAGCCTGTACGAGCCCGTCAGGAATTTAAGGAAACAAAATCATTGATCCTACACAGCCGATCCTGCACCAAGGGGGGGCGGGGGGACGATGGGGCGGAATCCCCTTGGAATATACTGACATTAAGAACACTTTCCTTATTTATAAAGTTATAAAATACTAAACCACTTGATCAACAAGCCATAAATTGAAAATAAGTTCAAGTAGCTAAAACAATTAAAAATAGACAGGACCACCTGGTTGACATGTTGAATTATGAACACTTCCCCAGAAATAAAAAAAAGTATTGTGTCTGCCGCCCGCTCCTCCAGGGAGTGTGACGATGCCAATTTTGCTGCACTTTCCATAAAGTTGATTACTCTTCACAAGAAATTTCCTCGATTTTGCTCCTGGTCTGTACAAGCTGGTGAAGACTGTCCTCAGCTGCAGCCAGTCTCTTCAACTCATCAAGATTGGAGGGCCGTCCCCAGCTCTGCGGGCACGACCTGCTCGCCGCTGCAACCCTGCAGGGCCTCTCTGTGCTCCACGGGCAGGGCATAAAGCCATCAACAGAGATACGGTGAAATGTGATGGAATGGCGCAACTTCTCATTGGCGTCATTCCATCCCTTTTAGATGAAGGTTTATATGCTTTACTGCCGTTTCCTTGCTGATTTGTGAAACACAAGTGGTCCACGAAGGATGACAGAGGTGGACCTACCGTCGGATGACTCATTTGAGAGAGAGAGAGAGAGAGAGAGAGAGAGAGAGAGAGAGAGAGAGAGAGAGAGAGAGAGAGAGAGAGAGAGAGAGAAGACCGGGGGTTCTTCATACTTCATACTTTTCTTCATACTTAATCTAGGGTGGAGGTGGCCTGCACAGTGGAAGGAGGCCAGGGTCACACCCGTACACAAGAAAAAATCTAGGTTTGAGCCAGGTAATTACAGGCCAATATTACTCATCCCAATCATGTGTAAGATATTTGAGAGGATCATCGGGGAGCAACTGACATCCTTCCTCGAGGAGAACCACCTGCATGTCACCAAAGCAGTTTGGCTTTCGGAAGGGCCGTTTTACTTCCGAGCTCCTCCTTCTCTCAAAGTCCTGGCATGCATGACGCCCTTGATGACGGCCACCCCTCTCTCGTGATTGCCCTGGACATAGCTGGCGCGTTTGACTCCGTTTAGCACAGCGGTCTGACGGCGAAACTGCAGCAACTAGGCACCACGGGGGACCTGCTGCACCTGCTTTCTAACTACCTGTCAGGGAGGAGCCTCCGCGTAGCAGTCAACGGAAGCACCTCGAACAGCTTCCCGGTGGAGGCCTCCGTTCCACAGGGGTCCGTCCTTGGACCTATTCTGTGGAACATATACTTCAACGACCTCCTGCAAACCATCCCGGCACCACGCGCTTACACCGACGACTGCACCCTCTCCAGAACATACAAGAGGGAGGAAGCCCAGGACGTGATAGAGTCCGTCAACAGACAGTTGGCAGACATTCTGACCTGGGGAAAGAGGTGGCAAGTCAGGTTTGCCCCTGACAAAACTCAGGCCATGGTAATGTCACGCTCTCGGGAGGACGCGAGGTAACTCCACGGCAGGCTGAGATTCGGGAACGACACCATCCCTTTGCAGGGAAGCATCGACATCCTAGGGGTGGAGGTGGACTCTCAGCTGCGCTTCGACCGTTACCTTGAAAGGGTGGCGCATAAAGCCTCACAGAAGGTGACCCTCCTGCCCCGCATGAAGAATCTCCTTGACGCTGAACCTTTTAGAAGGCCTTGCCTGAACACCCTTTACAAGGCACAAGTCCGTCCAGTAATGGAGTATGCACCGCTCACCTGGATGGCCAGTGCCCGCTGCCACCTCAGCCTGCTGGACAAGGTGCAGAGGATGGCAAAACGTCTCATAAGCGGCACCCAGCACCACCGACCGAGCCAGTGGGAGGGACAACGGCGGCGACAACAACAACAACAGCAACAACAACAACCACACGAGGGACGGGCAGGAGCAGCCACGAACCAGCTGGACAGCCTGGAGCACCGCCGCCGAGTCGCTGCCCTGACGGTGCTACACAAGGCACAAGTGGGCCAAGTGCCCCACCTGACGGACCTGAAGGCTACCCGGAGGAGGCCTGAGCGTAGCACGAGAACGGTGCTGAGCAACGCCTCTCTTCTGGAATTGCCAAGGGGCCGCTCCAGCACCCACCAACGCGCCTTCTCCATCGCAGCGGTGGTGTGGTGGAACAACCTCACTGCTGATGTGGACGTAACACAACTGTCCACTCAGCAGATGAAGGTTGCGTCCCACAGGTGGCTACACCTACATCCACCGTAAAAAGCGTAAATGTAAACGCTAATAAATAACTGTAAAAACCTGTAAATAATTGTATAAAATAGAAATGTATTCTTGGCAGAAGCTTTCAAATAGCTCCCCACCGGACGGGGGAACTTTAGCTTCAGAAAAAAAAATACTGCCATGTACTACTGTAATGTACTAAACATGTGTTTAAATGAGAGAGAGCAGAAATACTGCTGCTGCTGCTGCTGCTACTATACTTACTAATGCTGCTCCTATCTCTTACATTAACTCTACAGCTACTACTACTACTACTACTACTACTACTACTACTACTTTATAAATAAGATTTAGAGAGAGAGAGAGAGAGAGAGAGAGAGAGAGAGAGAGAGAGAGAGAGAGAGAGAGAGAGAGAGAGAGAGAGAGAGAGAGAGAGAGAGAGAGAGAGAGAGAGAGAGAGAGAGAGAGAGAGAGAGAGAGAGAGAGAGAGAGAGAGAGAGAGAGAGAGAGAGAGAGAGATATTGATATTTTTATTGGCCTTTTATAGCATAATAATATATATTACATATATCCATAGTACAGCCCAGGTCCATTAAGCAGGGAGCTCTTATATGGACCCTGTTTAATGAACAAAGAAATGTAAAAAAACATGCAGATGTTATGGCCTAGCTGAAAACATTAACATTGTATACTATGCATTACATACACATACATATACACCCATACATACATACACATACATATACAATACATGCAGACACACATACATGTATATACACATCCATATGTATACATATACCTACACACATACACATACATACATACATATATATACACATACGCCTATATACACAGATACACATGTACAGTCATACAAGTTTATGCGTATTGCCTACACACCTAAGTACATGTACATACCGAACTAAATATGCAAGTACTCACGTACATATATATATATATATATATATATATATATATATATATATATATATATATATATATATATATATATATATATATATATATATATATATATATATATATATATATATATATATATTTATTTATATATATATATTTATACACGCACGCATAAATACACACATACATGCATACGACAAACTAACCATGCATATACAAATACATAAAAAATACTCATATACGTACATACAAACACATACACAAATACATATACATGCACATCCACATACATGCACACATGCATACACATACATACATATACAACATACATATATATATATATATATATATATATATATATATATATATATATATATATATATATATATATATATATATATATATATATATATATATATATATATATATATATATATATACACACATACACATGATATACACACACATACACATACATACGTAACACATATACGTATACACATACATATACATGCATACAGTACATATACACAATACACATGCATCAACACACATATTCATACATACACATACATATATTCATATATATGAACACGTACGCATACATACAATAATGATACTAAATAGTTTCAATAATACAATAAAGTATGGCTAGTGTTCATAACTTTGCAGTAACAATGATTTGATTTTTCCTTTGAATACATTAATTGAAGTAAGGGATTTCATATTCTGTGGGAGGTTGTTTCAGTGTGTGACGCCCCGCACACTCACGCTGCGCTGAGCCTGAACAGTGCGGCAGTACGGTACTCTTAAGTCATTTGGTCGTCTTGAGTTGGTGTTGTGAGACAGTGGGTGGAATATGTTTACGGGGTACACATGTAAAGCTTTGAACATAAATAAACATGTCTGTGGTATTATAAGGTCCGGCAATTTGAGAAGCTTGTGGTCACAAAAGAGAAGGTTGGTATGCTCATATTTTGATTTGTAAGACATGACCCTAATAACTTTTTTCTGTACAACAAATAATTGATCTATAGGAGTTTTGAATGCTCCTCCCCAAACTGCCGAACAATAAATTAAAAGTGGATATACAGTGGAGTAATATATTCGTTTTAGCGAATCCTTAGTTACATTATTTCTAATTTTATATATAACACCATTTATTTGAGATATTCTAATACACAGTTGCTGCAAGTGAGCTTTCCACGTTAGATTTTCGTCAATAGTTACACCAAAAAATTTCATTGTATTGACTCGACTTAATGATTTATTATTTAATTTTATATCAATATTATCTTGATTTCAATGTATAAAACTAGATACCATATAGAATGTCTTTGAAACATTCAGTGTTAATCTATTAGCTTTAATCCAATGTGAAACATTTATTAGTTCTTTATCTAAAATTTATGTAATCTCATTAATACTATGGCCCTGAACATATATTGTGGTATCATCTGCAAACAACAACAAAATTAATTTATTACTTGTATGTATTATGTCGTTAACATATATCAAAAACAGAATTGGTCCCAGAATAGACCCTTGTGGAACACCGCACCTGACCGGACTGTAGGAAGAAGAGATGTTATTGTGTACAGTAAATTGTGTTCTGGGAGACAAGTAGCTTCTTAAAATTAAAAAGTTATAAGCTTTTCCACTTATGCCATATATACTTAATTTGTATTATAAAATATGATGAGATATGGCATCAAAAGCTTTACTTAAATCGCAAAACACTGTGATTTGATTATTTTTATTATCTAGTGTGTTATGAATACTTTGGCAAAGATGGTGAATAGATAGTTCTGTGGAGTAATTGGGTCTAAAGTCATACTGACAGTCAGTTAGAAGTGAAAATTTTGTAAAGTAGTCAATCAGTCTAGTGGCAAATAATTTATCGAATATTTTAATAATGCTTGGAAGGATAAAACCGGTCTATAATTATTATAATTAGATTTTTTCACCTTTCTTGAAGATTGGTATAGCTTTTGCTATTTGCAATTGTTTAGGAAAGTAACCCTCAGTAAAACATTTATTTATAATGAATTTTAGACAAGGAGAAATCTCAGTGCAGCATTCATAAGTTATTTTTATATCGATGTCATCAAACCCAGGAGACGTGACTATTATTTTTTTTCTTCCTGCTCTGTTGTAGGTTTAAGAAAAAAGGAGAAAGGGACTAGCTCTGGAAGAAAAGACTCGAATGAAACTGGAGATGAACCGATGTCTGAGGCTAATTTGCTTCCAATATTTGAAAAGTAATTATTGAATTCGTCTGCTATATCACTGCTGTTAGATAAAGTTTTATCTTGAAAATTTATTGAGGTTGGCAATTTTGATATATTTTTTTCCCCATTAAATTATGTAAAGTTTCCCATGTTATTTTTTCACCTGATTGTTCACCAAGTTTTTCTTTAAAGTAATTTTCTTTGGCTGTCCTTATTGCTGATGTTAACATATTCCTATATCGTTTGAATATGGTTTCATAGGTTATTGGCGTATAACTTTTGTAATTTATTGCGATGTTTTATGGACTTTACTATACCTGGAGTTATGTAAGGCTTACCAAAATGTTTTTCTTTAATAAAAAAATATTTTATAGGGAAGTGAATGTCGTAAAGCCTCTTAAATGTATTCATATATAAGTTAAGAAAATTTTCAATTCCATCCGTATTAACTAGTTCTGAGTCCCATTTTTAATTTTGTAATTCTTCCTTGAAGGTTGCAGTTTTATCACTGGTAATAATTCTTTTGGTTACATGAAAATATGATGTATTGTTGAGGGCATGTGTAGAAAAAAGACTAAATACCAGAAAGTGATCACTGATTGGTGAATAAAATATACCACTTTTTATATAATTATGAATGTCATTTGACCAAATATGGTCAATTAATGTTGCAGAAGTAGATGTTACTCTGGTTGGTCTTGTAATACTTTGAAAGAAATTGTAGGAGTGGAACACAATAACATACGAAATAACATTGTTATTGTCATTTAACAGATTAACATTGAAATCTCCCATCAAATAACATGGTGAATTAAGACTCGAGAGTAAAATTAAAATTTCTTCCATTGACTCAAAAAAATCATTGAGTGATGCATTGGGTTGTCTGTAAAAAACGCCTATTATGAAGCTAGAGGGCTTGATAATTTCGATACATAGCGATGCAAGGTGGGGTAATTTTAAGCAGGCGTTAGTAATATTTTCTCCTTGAAGCTTGTTGTGAAGATACAAAGCTAGGCCGCCCCCTTGTGTTGACTTATTTTGAAAGTAAGAAGAGTAATTGCTCTGACTATATAAATTACATATGCTATCATTCAGGCGAGTTTCACACAACCCGATAACATCATATGTTATAGAAGACTGATTTAAGCACTGATCAAGTAAAGAATCAAGGTGTTGAGGGATATTCATTATATTGAAAGGCAATATTTTTAAAATATTTGCAGGAAAAGTCTGATGTGAGTCCTCATTACAGAAAACATACTCACATGTTGGCTCGATCTGGAAGAATCGGATCACTTGATTGATCTATTACATGATTAGGTCTATCTAATTCACTAGAATTATATGTTAATGTATTTACTATTTACAATGCTAAGAGGGTAGTTATTATTGTCCACAATGATCATATTAGGAAACTCAAGGTCATTTAAATTAAGAAATGGTAGGTATTGGTTAATATGCATTATAAAGATTTAGATATTGTGTTACAGCAGTAATGTTTCTACTGCAAATGACGAGTTATTTGTTCACGGCACAACGGAGACTCTTTTTCACTTGCCTATGCTGTGTCGTGGCAGCAAGTGTAGTAGCAGGACCGGAAGGAGCAGGGCCGGATCCAGACCCCAAATCTGACGGATGCCAATTTTGTCAGAATCTTGTTGCGGTTTATCGATCGCACGCGCGCAAAGCCAGCTGGGGGTCTTGTTTTTTGTGCATTTAGAGACAAATGTAGTAAATTGAGAGGGGTTAAAAATGAATTGTCAAGGAGTATGCTTTGACTAATAATAAATAAGTATTCAGAAATAAAACACAACTAGTAGCAGTAGTAGCAGCAGCAGCAGCAGCAGTTGTATTAGTAGTAGTAGTACACAAAGGAACACAAAGGAAGAACAAACAACAGCAGAACTGCTGGTCCTTACGAGGCTGTTTGTGAGAAGCTACACTAACTATCTAATCAAAGGTGGAAGATGAAGGACAGCAAAGGCGAAGGCTCCTCCCCACCCCCCATCCCTCCAGCCAAAGCTGGCAGGAAAGGAAAAAGAACCATGCAGCATGGAAAAACTGCATGGAAATTATGTGGGAAAGAGGAAAGAACTACCATTACTTCTACCACTGACCGGGCGATAAAAGCGGACAAGGACACCAGTATTCGAAAGAACTTAACGTTATTACGGCAATGAGTAACATCTTAGTTGATGGTTGGATTCAAAATACTAGTCTAATCTATTCTTGAAGGACGTAATTGTTGTACTATCAACGACATCACAGGGTAGAGAGTTCCAAACATTAACAACTCGATTGAAGAAGAAGTGTTTAGCTTCGTACGACGAGAATCTTTTACCACTTATCTTCAAATAGTGAATTCTTCTTGTTCTATTTGATCGATCAATTGTAAAGTAAGTAATCTTCCGCATTAATATTACTGAATCCTTTAAACATTTTAAACACTTCTATTAGATCGCTTCGCATTCTTCGTTTTGATAGGCTGAATAAATTTACTTCCTTAGCCCTTTGTTCATAAGATAAATTTCTCAACCTAGGAAACATTTTTGTTACCCTCCGTTGAACCCGTTCCAACTTTTCTATGTCTTTTCTGTAATAGGGAGACCAAAAAACTGTACATAGTACTCTAGATGGGGTTGAACCAACGAATTATACAGTTTTAATATTACTTTTTTCGATTTATTATTAAAGACTCGTCCGATGAAGCCAACCAATTTGTTTGCAGTTTTAACGACCTCTGAACAATGCTGACCGGGCTTTAAAACGCTTGATATAGTGATTCCAAGATCCTTTTCTTTACTTATTGCAGAAAGTTGTTGGCCATTCATTACGTACTGAATGCGATTGCTATTGTTTCCGGTGTGTAACACTTTACGTTTGTCAACGTTAAATTTCATTTGCCATTGATTGACCCAACATGCAAGTCGATCTAGATCTGATTGTAAAGCTTCTTCGTCGAGTGTCGCAGTTACTTTACTAGCAATTTTTGTGTCATCAGCAAATTTTGATACTTTGCAAGTGAGCCCATCATCGATATCATTAACATAAATTAAGAAGAGCATGGGGCCAAGCACTGATCCTTGAGGTACGCCGCTTCTGACATCGAGCCAGTTAGATGTAACACCGTTTAGAACTACTCTCTGTTTCCGCTCAGAGAGCCAGTCCACAAGCCAATTAGGAATGTTACCCGAGATACCGTGTGCCAAAAGTTTGCTGAGTAATCGTTGGTGGGGGACCTTATCAAATGCCTTTTGAAAATCCAAATATATGATATCTGCTGATCTGCTTTCATCGAACACCTCAAAAATATAATGAAAAAAATCAAGTAAGTTAGTTAAACACGAAAATTTACTACGGAAGCCATGTTGCGAATTATTTATTATATTATTTTCTTCGAAGAATTTCACCATATTGTTGCGAATGATAGTCTCCATTAACTTACAAACAATCGATCAGGCTAATTGGTCGATAGTTTCCTGGATGAGACTTGTCCTCCTTTTTGAAAATTGGTGTGACATTTGCTAGTTTCCAATCCGAAGGAACTTTTCCAGCTGTTAAAAATTTATTGAATGTGATGGAGAGCGGTTTACATATATGATGTTTGATTTATTTTAAGACCCTATAGGTAATTTTGTCTGGACCAGGAGCTTTGCTTATTTTAATCGTTTCAATTGTAGGTAAAATGTCACTTTCTACGATGAGCACGCCACTTAACATCTTTTCGGTCCTTCTAACCTCCGGCGGTTGAGGTGATGAACAATCTTCGTCGGTAAATACGGCTGCGAAATAGTTATTTAGGATTGTAGCCATTTCATTTACATCGTTCGTATGATTACCATTATCATTAGCAAGCGGTCCGATACCACAAGTGAGTGACTTTTTATTATTTGCATAGCTAAAAAATTCTTTAGGATTAGATTTACTTGTTTCCGGTATATATTCCTCAAGATTTGTCTTGCTTCGTTATATTAATTTCTTTGTTTCGCGGCGAATTCTGTCCAACTCTAGTTTGTCAGCCTCACTCTGAGTTGATATGTATTTACTGTATACGCGTTTTTTAAGAGATAGGCTATTTTGAATTTCGTTATTCCACCATTTGGGTTTCTTCTTAAAAGCTGAACGTCTGTTACGATAGGGTACGCATATGCTTATGGCATTGTTCAATATTGTGGTGAAGGCCCCCCAAGATTTATCAATATCTGTCTCCACCGAGATTACAGTCCAGTCAGAATTATTTAGAATTGATCGGAGTCTTACGAAATTCGCTCTCTGATAATCAGGCACCTTTTCTTTACAGGAGTTACTTTACTTTCTTTTATGTTGATGCTGAATGTGATTTTTCGGAGATCGCTAGAACAAAAAATTGGACCAACATTTACTTCGTTAACTAGATCAGCCGTCGTTGAAAAGATAAGGTCAAGTATATTATTTTCCCGAGTCGATTGTTGAACGTTTTGATGTAAATCACTTTCTAGTAAATTTGTGTACAGGTCGAGCCCTGTATGACAGTTCAACGGTTCACCCCATCTTTTCACTGGCAAGTTAAAGTCCCCAACAATTATTGCCTCGCAACTGCTACCTGTTTCTAATAATAATTCACTTAATGCGTGGTCGATATCAAGAGTCTGCCTTGGCGGTCTGTAGATAAGTCCAATTACTATTTTACAAGATTTATTTTTAATTTCAATGAAGACCGTGTCCACATTGGTTATAATATCTGTTTTCACGGATACTGGATGGAGAGAGTTGTGGATATATTAGATAACGCCTCCACCCTGTCTGTTCTCTCTTTCATGACTAAAAATAGTATAACCCGGTAATCTATATTCCGCAATGAAATCTCTATTTGAAGTGTCTATCCAAGATTCTGTGACTCCGATGATGTGATAATGATTTGTAGCTGCGAGGACTTCTAAGCCGGATTCAGAAAGCACTTATAACGATGTAACTCCGAGATACATCCCTCCGCACTTACATCGGGATTCGGAAAACAGAAAGAACGATGTAGCCGAGGATGTAACTCGGTTGCAAGACTTTAGTTACGCCAGTCTCGGAGGAGGTGTAACACTTGCATCCTTTATCAATTTTCAATGAAATGCCTTATATATAATGTTTCCCGATAAGGAAATAAGAGTATATGGGTCAATAAAGCAATATCCTTCTATAAAAGCGAGATGCTACAGCGGGGATGAAATATATCTTGTAGAGTTCACTATAGCCGTCAGCCCGTCAACGGCTGAAGTAGAAGAGGAAGACTGGTTCTTCTTCTTCTTTTGACCTGTAACCGCTTTGTATCGGTGCCGTTTTCACAGTCGTTTTGTTTGTTTTGATCGTTACCACTTAAAACTGGCCGATGGGGTAGTGGCGGCTGCGGGGTTAGCCTAGCCCCGCACCTTACCACACACTCTTTACACCTCTCGCTTCCTCTGCAGCCGCCACTACTCCATCGGCCAGTTTCACGTGGAAAACTGTGGCGTCGATCGGCGCCATTGGTAACGATCAAAACAAAAAAAACGACTGTGAAAGCGGCCCTTAAGGTCCTCCTTGGTTATTCAGACTCAAATACTTATAGCTCTACACACTCAGATACTTTGCCTACACGGTCTTTTGCTTTTCTAATTTACTTTCCTTTGTTTCCTTTACTTAAGCCTACTTTGGTCTTTCTGCATTTCCCTTTTCTATCCTTTTGTTTGTTTTCTACTATTACATTTGTTCTTTGCATTTATCTTTTACTGCTGTATTCTTGTCTCCTTGGAGGAATAATACACTGTATTATTCTTCCTCCAAGATTTTCTCCCAAACAGCTGATGCTGCAGCTGCCTTGTGATTGGCTGGCACGCTTTGCTGAAGCGATTTGGATTCGCTGGTGAGCCTGATGACGTCATGAAGACTTTCGCCCAATCAGCTGCCTCTCTGATTTACATCCCTCCCACATCCTTTTTTCTGAATTCAGATGTAGCAAAGGATATACGGATGGTGTAGGTCTAAGCGATGTAGGGAGTTACAGCCTCGAATTTACATCCTCTTTTCTGAATCCGGCCCCTGGGTCCCGAGCAAAATCGTTCCCGTGAAATAACGGTCTGTGAGCTATAGACGCAACACACATCCGCTCAGGACCACGGACGACCACTCACCCAACCATTTCTTTTATATTTTCTTCACACACGTTGACACCTCCATCCAACAAGCTCACTGAATGCTGAATGAATGAATGAATGAATGAAGAGAGGACCCAGGGTGGGGTCAAGTCTGCGGCTAGATTCACAAGGGCTTAGTGCGTAGTTTTGGGCCCTTAGTGCGTAGTTTTGAGAACATTACGATACACAGAGCTTGCGCGGTATGAACTACCAACTAATCGATGACGTCACGGGTTAGCGCGCGGATTCACAAAGCTTTACCGCGCTCTGTGTGACGCTAAATTTGTTGTTAAATAACTACTGCTTCGGGGGTGTAGTAAACGCTATCAATATTATTATATTTACGTATAAATGCTTATAAATCGCGTTTTTCAACTTGAAATATAACTTTGCGAGTAGAGGAAGCCCATTTCTTTATAAAATGATGAGATATACACACTTTGAGAGGCATATGATAAGTGTGGGCGGTATGGCAACAACCGGCCGAGGGATTGCCAGACCTCCCTCCTCCTTCATCTTCCTACCTTCTCATCCATTCGATCATCCATCCATCTCTGCATTTGTCCCTCCGTGGGACCATGGACCGTTGTCGGGTGACAGCCCATGAGTTGGGCTACAGATATGGCAAGACAGTCTTAACTTTTCCTCGTTCCTTCCTTCCGTCCTTGTCTGCCTCGGTATATATATGTGCCACATTATTTTTAATTTGCTCTCTTCCTGCCTCAATCTCCTCCTTATCTTCTTTTTCTTCCCCTTAAGCATGTTCTTAGATAACAAGACATCGAACAGCAGAGTTACCTTGACGTAAATGTGCAGCAAACAACAAAATAATTGTTCCAAGATTATGATTTAGTACAGTTTGCCTTAAAATAAAGAAAATGGGAAAAGAGAACGGGTTCATTTGAACCAGCAGTTGGAGGGGCCTCTCTAGGATTGGCTGACGGTTTTGTGAACATGCTTGTGATTCGCTGCAAGGGCAATGACGTCATCAACCAATCAGCGGCCTCCCTGACTTAGCGCGCTTCTAACTACCATCTAAAGTTTGCTTTGTGAATCTGACGCTAACGTCGGTCGCTAAATCAATAGTGCGTAGTTATGTTAGTTCGTAGTTAGTGAGTATGTTTGTGAATTCCAGCCCTGGTGTATCGATCATACTCCAGACCATACAGCATGTATGACAGTGTGGTTCATAGTCAGGTCCAAAGTCTAATCATACCAAGTCTGTTCACGCGCAGGAGAAGCGTGGCAAAGAGGTGACGTCATACTGCCTCGGTGGGTCCGAGGCATGGGGGTAGAATTGGTGGAGTCGACTCGACCCGCTAATCCCGTTCATTGAGGTGAAGCCGCCGAACTGTCATTTTTAGGGCCGCAAGATGAGAGATACCCGGGTGAGAGCTCACGTCCACTACCTTAGTTGTTAACTCCTGACCCCGTCTCATTCATTATGATGGTGGTGTTTTTGAGTACTGTACATTTATTGTTGCGGTAGATCTATTTCATAAATACCTGACCTGACAACACCTGGCAGCCTGGCCGAGCCCATTAAGGGGCAGCCTGACCTGACATCACCTGACACCTGGCAGGTGTCCACAGCCTTGCGGCCCTAAAAATGACAGCTCGGCGGATTCCCTTTTCAGGACTGATGTCGACTCCACAAAGTCTACCTTCATGGTCCGGGGACAGAAAACGAAGTAATTGATTGGTGACTTGTATTTTTTTATATTTTGTCCACTAGCTGTATGTATACTACCTTTCCAATCATTCTATTATTTCTCTATTAACTCCAAGTATACTATTCATATTTAACAAAAAATCTTTATTCCACGTTTGTGTTTATAATTGGATGTGCAGCTTTAATGCCGAGATTTTCTCTTTTTCTACTACAATCCCGGTCCCACACGTCCTCTGCGTGTATCGAAACACACGATAAATTCATGAAGACAAGGAGAGGGTTTTGCCGGCTGCCCGGGATTGAACCTAGCTGCGACCAGCGTGACGGGAGAACTTTACCAGTCGGCCAAAGAGGTACCCCGCTCGCCGAGTGGGTTGTGGGAGGCTCGCCCATCAGGCCTAGTCGCCGCACTACACAGCCACCTACAGCACATTTATTAGGCATCCTGGTCCACGTCAACGCTGTGCACCCGACCCCGTCTCGTTGCAGACTGACTCCGCCGTGACTCGGTCCCACGCAAGGAGACTATAATAGTCTCCTTGGGCCCGGATCCAAAGAGAAGGCTGCTCACCGACATCGGTATCGTTACCGAACGTTTGCCCGGACGACATCGCTAAATTCAGATCTAAAGAGGATATCGCTCGGGCTTCGCTACTGCAGAAAGCCAACTGACTGGGTAAGCGCCACGATGATGTCATCAGACTCGACAGCCAATCACAGCAAGTCTTTGAAAAATTTTCAGCCAATCATACGGCTGCATTCCTCAGCTGTGGCGGCCAACGTTGTCAGATTGTCGTACTCAGCCGATTATATCTCCAACTTCCTACCCCAAAACGGTCTTCTGGGCTGCAATAACGAAACTCATTTATAGTTATCGTTAAAAAAGTTAGATCCTGATGTTTCTTGGCAATAGTTAGGCAACTTAGGCGTTAGATACCGGTAAATACTATGCTCTGAGTACGATAACCCTCACCTTACACACGGCAGGAAAGTAGTGTTATGCCGGACGTGTTACTTGGGTTCCGTGTCGCCGTCAGGAGACTCCGTGGGAGGGAGATATGTAAACACCTTGCACAGCTTCTGTAGTTTAGTATTCTTCCTTAGTAGTACACTTCACTCTGACTCTTCACTTACCACTAGCTTACTATGACTGGGACTGTCCCCTCTCGCCCTCTTCTCCTATATATATCCAAAACAGTACAGTCTAGAACGTTACAGTATATTTTAGATCATACAAAAACATGTAGCAAAAATATGTGCGAGTTGGCAACACTTCTCGCCTAGCGCCTGACCGCTAGCCCCGCGGGGCGCGGACGGCTCGCCTTGCTCCCCGCCCCCCTGCTCGCTCCTCCCGGAGCCTTCTAGAGGCCCATGGACGCTGGGGGAAGCTTCCAGCACAACAGTTCTTTTACCCAGAAAATGGTTCAACCACTAAGGAAAATGCGGCGGCCGAGGTTCAGTGAGTCTGAGCTGCTGACAATAGTTGAGGAGGTGAAGAGAGAGGCAGTCATCATGGGGAAACATGACTACGGGGTATAACGGGAGAAGAAGCAGCCTATAGCTGGCAGCAAGTCGTTCTCAGCCTCTTATGGTTGCCGATTTCCGACACAAAAATTATCTCCTGGGCCCCGATAACTGGATTCATATATTGTTATAGTCATAATGATTGATTATTAGTGCTTCTGGGCTGTTGAATATCAACACCGTGGCTAAGATCTGGAGGTGAACGGAGGGTAGAGAAGGGCTGGTCGCGGCTTGATCTCTGTCTTCTTGCTGAGACTTGTTTATTTCAACGACAGGAATTTATACAGACAAAACCCGAGAAAGGCAAACATATGTACCTTTCTCAGTTTAACTAAGAATACAAAACTTCATTTACAGAAACTAAATGAAATTAATTATAATAAAGGAAAATAATGAATTCAGTAATTTCAGCTTAAACTGTTAGATTTATAAAAATATGTGGAGGAGTAATTAAAGAAACTGTACTTTACATGGGAGACTTAAATAACTTCTTTACTAACTTCAACATACTCCCCACCATAGGAGTCTAGCACTCCTATTACATATGACAACTGTATTCCTGAGCATAAAGCATCAACCTTAAATTATTCATACATATCACTTGGGAAATACAATTCACAGCCTCAGAAACTAGTCCGTCAACTTGAACTTCAACTAAAGTTACAAGTCAAGTTTTCTAGAAACTCTAACAGACCTACCAGAGAGAGTACGAGTTTCAGCAGCTGTCTCAGGAAGTGGACTAGAATCTGAGGACTCCTGGATAGCTGTATCAACTTCAGGTAAATCTTGGACAGTCTCATTAACATCAGTATACTCATGGCTAGATACTTCCAAGTTATGTAACTTCTGAACTGCCCTATTTAGTACTCCTCTGGAAGGCTTCACATTTACACTTCTGAGAACACCATCCTGACCTGGGAAAATATTTACAACCAAACCCAGGGGCCATTGTAGCATTGGAATGTTGTCCTCCTTCACAAGGACTAATTCACCTTTGTTAATACTGCATTTTGAAGTGAAACCCTTAACAACTGGGGACAAATTGGAAATATAATCTGAGCTCCACCTCTTCCAAAATTTGTCTAATGTTCTCCATTCCTCAAATCTTGAGGGGAAATACAGGAAGGTGTAGGGTCCAACTCAGAGAGAGTACTGGCATTTCTGCCAATGAGGAAATGTGAGGGAGATAAGGGCGGAGCACTATTAGGTTCGTCCCCAACATAAGTGAGAGGTCTTGAGTTTACACATGCTTCTATTTCTTGTAGTACAGTCTCTAGTTCACTTCTGGAAATACACTTAACACTTAGAGTTTTCCCCATGGCGGACTTGACAGATCTTATCAGACGTTCCCACCATCCTCCCCACCATGGAGAACGGGGGACTATAAACTCCCAGTGTGGAGATATGTGGCCAAAAACCTTCTGTATTTGCCCACTGCAAGCAACAAAAGTTTTGGCATTATCTGAGTACATCACTGAAGGTAGCCCTCTCCGTGCAATGAATCTGCATAGGGCAAGCATGCAATCCTCAACACTCATAGAGTCAGTGAGCTCTACATGTATAGCTCTGACAACAGCACAGGTGAACAGTAAAATGTAAAATTTCTTAGAAGGGAAATCAGAGCAGAATAGAGGGCCAGCAAAGTCCAGGTCAGTCACTGTAAATGGTGGAGCAGCTTTAACTCTCAGTTCTGGTAGTGGGGCTACTGGTTGGCTACAAGCTCTGGAGTCATGTCTCTGGCATCTTACACATTCCTTGATCACCGTCTTAGCAATTCTTCAAATTCCTATAATCCAGAAACTTTCTCTCAAGGTAGATACAATGGTAGAAACACCTGCATGTTTGAGAAAAAGATGGTGAAACTTGACCAGTAGCTTTGCTAGGTGACCTTTATCATCGAGAAAGGGATCTAGATTAATCAACTTTGACCCCTTAGGAAGAGGCTTGTCACTTAGCAGAGCCTTAATCTCATGAGGAAACATATCTCTCTGTACATGATAAAACATCTTTACCTTAGCATCATCCAACTCCTTGGCGGAAAGTGGAAATGTATCTATTTGCAGTGATCGTGATGACATTGACAACAACGAGCAAGTCCTCCTAGACCTAGAGTGACCTCAAGCTGGTATTCACCACATAACATTATTGTTTAATCATTTAGTTTTTGTCATCCAGCATCAAGCAATCATTCCCATGCAAGGATATAATGCACAACATAAGCAACTTCAATTGCTAGAAAATAAGACAATGTTACCAGCCCCTATAGTGTGCACCGTGCAGTAAATAACTCATGTAGATAATGCCTGTTATTCTATCACATACTTCTGTCGATGCAATGTCTTTTAGTTCTTGCTTTGGGTATATTAATTACTAATCCATTCTTATTTCTCCGACTATCATTTCCTGTGTCGATACGTCAGTCAGTTCAGTACTTTTATATTCTTAGCTTGTGTTTTGCAATTCTTTGCCAATTAAATCACTGGACACATCTTAATAAATATCACAGATTTGATTATCATATATCAGTCACATAAGTTTATTTCAGATGCTCTTAAAACAACATCTGTCCATTCATAGTCCAGCTTAACCTGGTAGCAGCAACGGGCCAAATTTGTGGCTTTACTGTGTACCAGCGATGGGCCACATTTTTGCCATGATATAAACCCCCCAAAATAGATGATGCATAAACTGATCACAAATGTGTTGATATATATTGTTATGCCGGACGTGTTACTTGGGTTCCGTGTCGCCGTCAGGAGACTCCGTGGGAGGGAGATATGTAAACACTTTGCACAGCTTCTGTAGTTTAATATTCTTCCTCAGTAGTACACTTCACTTTGACTCTTCACTTACCACTAGCTTACTATGACTGGGACTGGGACTCTCTCGCCCTCTTCTCCTATATATATCCAGAACAGTACAGTCTAGAATGTTACAGTATATTTTAGATCATACAAGAACATGTAGCAAAAATATATGCGAATTGGCAAAACTTCCCGCCTGGCGCCTGGCCTTGCGGGCGCGGACGGCTCGCCTTGCTCCCCGCCCCTTTGCTCGTTTCTCCGGGAGCCTTCTAGAGGCCTATGGTCGCCGGGGGAAGCTTCCAGCACAACACTATCCCTCCCTCTTAATTGTGATCGTCCCGATCACACACTTAACTATGTACAAACATAAGATAATTAATCAAAAACATAATAATCGTCGTATCGCTGTGGACGCCTGCGTTGTCTCTGTCTTCTGTTCGTTGCCTCCTGCGCGTCTGTCTCCTGGTGCGCCTCGTCGTCGTCCGCTTCTTGGGGTGTCCCTGGAACATCTGCCGAAGCCGGGAGGTTATCTCCCTCGGCTGAAAGGGCCAGAAGGCCTACGTCGTCGTCGACCTCCTCTCGGTCCTGGACGTCCCTTGCGTTTTCGTCGGCTGCTGGGTGTCTGTAGTTGTTCCAGGTGTAGTTTCCCGGACCGTGGTACCTCCATAGGCGGTTGACGTGGACAACTTTCGGCTTGGTCTTTTCCGTTCTCCGGATTCGGTAAGTCACGTCGTAGAGGCGTTCTAGCACAGTGTAAGGGCCTTCCCAGGGGCTCTGTAACTTCGGAGACTGTCCTTTCTTCCTCTGCGGGTTGTAAAGCCAGACTCGGTCTCCTTCCTTGAAGTCAACGTGGCTTGCCCTCATATTGTAACCGCGCTTCATGGCCTCCCCGGAGAACTTCAAGGCACCTCGGACTTGATGGTGCACCTCTTCCAGCCGTTCCTCTAGTTGACGGGCAAAACTGGAGGCGTCCCTTGGAAGGCTTTCCCCAGGAGGCCTTCCTGTCAGTAGGTCCACCGGCAATCGCAGCTCACGTCCAAACATCAGCTTTGCCGGCGAATACCCCGTAGTCTCGTGGGCGGCAGACGTGTAGGCCATGAGAAGCGCAGGCAGCTTCTGATCCCATGAAGACTGATCATTGTTGCACTGCTTGGCCAACTCCTGGCCCAACGTCCAATTAAACCTCTCCACCATTCCATCTGACTGTGGGTGCAGAGGGGTGGTCCGGGTCTTCTTGATACCCAGAAGCTTGCAGCACTCAGCACGGACTGTTGACTCAAAATTCCTTCCCTGGTCGGAATGGAGCTCGTTAGGCACACCGAAGCGACAGAAGAACTCCTCCACCAAAACCTTGGCGATGGTAGTGGCTTCCTGGTCAGGGATGGCGTAGGCTTCCGGCCACTTGGTGAAGTAATCCATTGTGACGCAGATGTACCTATTTCCGTTCGTCGTCAGAGGCAAGGATCCTGCTATATCCACTGCCACCCGTTCCATGGGGGCTCCAACCTGGTATAGTTGCAGTGGGGCACGGTGACGCTTCTTGGGGCCCTTCTTTGCACAGTACACCTCACACGCGTGACACCATTCTTCCACGTCCTTCCTCATGCCAACCCAGTAGAACCTTTGGCGCAGGCGACTCAGTGTCTTCTTTACCCCAAGGTGTCCGCTGGTGATGCTGTCGTGCATTTCTTTCAAGACGCCTTCCCGGGACTTCACAGGTAACACCGTGGACCAGTAGTGGTCAAGACCATCATGAGAGACCCAGCGTCGCTGCAACACCCCGTCGTCTATCCGAAGAGTGTCCCACTGAGTCCAGTAATTCTTGGTGGTAAGGCTTTCTCTCGAGATTACTTCCCACCCAGGTCGCGTTGACGACTGACTCAGCCACTCCATAATTGGTCTCAGATCTCGGTCCTCCCGCTGCAGTTTTCCCAAGTCTTCCCATGGCACCTCCGCTGTCTGTTCCACTGTAGTGCGGCGGCACATATTCTGGACGCTTTCCCTCTGGAGGCAATGTTGACACTCAGGTAGGCAGGGGCGCCGGCTCAAGCTGTCCGCATTACCGTGTGTTAGTCCAGATCGGTGCACAATAGTGTGTGGTGCCCCGAGGGCTGCGACACCACTCGTGTCATCATCATCTTCACCGGCAATATTTTCCGATGACAACAGCGGTATCGACCGCTAAAACACAACACGGACTCCAACACATGATTGTCCCCACTGTTCATTTACCAACCTATACACAATTGTAATTGCCCATTAACGCACCCGCTTATCTCTCTAAGCCAAAACACAATCACCGCGGCCAAAAACACGATCAGCCGCGGAACAAAATGTTATGAAAACAAAGCTGCGTCACCGCGTGAATTAAGCATGTCGGTTAGGTAGATTATTGTATGAGCTCGGTGTGAGTTTGATGTATGACTCACACGCCTGACGTATTACCCTCGCGATGTCTGCCTATATAAGAAGCATTTTCTCCAGGCTTGACCTCAGATTAACCAGCACTCTGTTCGTTGCTGGACACTCAGTTGTCCTTCCCTAGACAACATGGGTAGAACATTCATCGTTGCTACTGTGAGTATGGAGTAATGTGGTACCATAGAGGAAAGCGTATCTAACATATCTATTGTGTTCTATTATCTTAGTTTTACTTAGGATTATATTTCTATGATACTTTATTGTGTGAGTGTTTACTCAATATTATACCAGTGTTAACGTCAGTAACCAATAGTAAAAGAAAACCTGAAGACTCATTGAGTCTAGTAAGCCAGTCGCTGGTTTAAACAATATTTTTACCCTCTGTAATATTAAGTAGTATTAAGGTAGAATAAAATACATATAAGAAAGGCGACACCGTTTCATCACCCCATTTACGAACTCCTTTAAATACTCCTAAAGTACTAGAATTTTAAGTCAAGTGTCACTAATACAAACAGTGTGTCGTCGCCCCTGTGTGACCCGGGATTGCGGGTTACAACAAGTGTAGTGATGCTGCTCTAGTTTACCTATCCAGCGAGCAAGCTGGCCCTCAGGGTTTTTCAGTGACTTCAGCCACCGCAATGCAGCGTGATCCGTGCGGATGGTGAAAGTTGCACCGTACAGATAAGCATGGAAAAAGTCAAGGCTCTTGACTACTGCCAGGAGTTCTTTCCGGGTCATTGAATAGTTTTTCTCGGCTGGAGTGAGCTTCTTGCTGAAGTAGGCCACAACCCGCTCCATGTCAGCACATGCCTGGGACAGCACTCCACCAGTCCCCTCATCACTGGCATCACAATCCAGTATAAAAGGCTTAGAGGGGTCTGGGTAGGTGAGTACGGGCGAGCTGATGAGGGCCTCCTTGAGCTTCTTAAAGGCAACCTGAATTTCCGCTGTCCACTCAAACTTGCACCCCTTCTTCGTCAGGAGGTGCAGTGGTGCAGCAATCGTAGCGAAGCCTTTCACAAACCTGCGGTAGTATGAGCACAACCCGAGGAAGCTCCGCAGCTCCTTCACGTTGGTGGGTGTCGGCCAGTCCCTTACCGCAGCCACCTTCTCAGGATCAGTGCGTACTCCAGCCTCGCTCACGATGTGTCCCAAGTATTGGACCTCCTTTTGGAACAGACAGCATTTCTTCGGGCTGAGCTTAAGGTGTGCAGCTCTAAACCGGGCGAAAACCTCTGATAGCCTTTCCATCTCCTGCTCGAAGGTCTGGCCAAAGACAATCACGTCGTCGAGGTAGATGAGTGCCGTCTTCCAGTGAAGTCCCTCCAGCACCCTCTCCATCAGCCGCTCGAACGTGGCCGGCGCGTTGCACAGGCCAAAGGGCATGACCTTAAACTGCCACAGGCCTTGACCGTAGGAGAAGGCTGTTTTCTCTTTGTCCTGCTCCGCCATTTTGACTTGGTGATACCCAGACTTCATATCCAGTGTTGAAAACCACTTGGAGCCCACCAAGGCGTCGAGCGTGTCGTCGATCCGTGGGAGTGGGTATGAATCCTTGATGGTGAGATCGTTGAGGGCTCGGTAGTCCACGCAGCACCTGAGGGAACCGTCCTTTTTCCTGACGAGCACTACAGCAGACGCCCACGGGCTGCTGGACCGCTCGATTAACCCTTGTTGCCGAAGATCATCCATTACCTCATCCATCTCCTTGCGACGGGCTGGTGCCATCCTTCGAGGAGCTTGCTTCACTGGGCGGTGGCTATCTGTGTAGATGTGGTGCTCTACCAGGTCCGTACACCCCAAGTCCAGGTCTCCTGTGGAAAACACATCTGCATTTCTCACGAGAAGCTCCCTGAGCTGTTCCACTTGGGGTTCCTCTAGACACTTGGAGCTCCTGTCAAACAGGTCGCGCAGGTAGTCAGGCAGCTCCTCCTGGGGCTTCGTCAGGGTTCTCCTGCAGACACAGGTTCTTGGTTTCTGGTCGATCTCTTGGCACAACCCCACCATGGTCCCTTGTTTTATTTTCTTTGGGCTGAAGGAGACATTGGCCACGACGACAGGCACTACCGCTGCAGCAGGGTCTACCAAAGTACTGCCTACAATCACCCCGTTTTCTACCGGGCATCGACTTCCACTCTCTACCACACACAGGCTAGCCGGGGGGGCACCCGTAATTTGACAGGGTAACAGCATCTCCGACCTCGGAGGAATAATGGTGGTGCGCTTGACCGTCACTGGCAGGTCTTCCTTGTTCACAGTCGTCAGTGGCACCCTCCTTCCTCCTACAGTCAGCTGCTTAGCGCGGAAGTCCAGCTCGCACCTGTGGGAGACAAGATAATCCATACCTAGGATGCAGGGGTCATCCATGTCGGCCACGTACACAGAGAGGAACTCTTCCTTTCCTCCGAGCTCAAACTTCACGTCCACTGGGCCTCTGAGCTCTGCGTAGTGTCCTGTGACTCCACACAGTCGATGCGGCGTATTAGGAAGCCGACGATGACTCACCACGTCAGGCCGCACCAATGTGCGTTCCGAGCCTGTGTCGACGACCACAGGCCACAACACTCCGTCAACCTTGCCCTCCACTTGGCAGCTTGTCATGGTGGTTCTCCTGCACACTGATATCTTCGGGGCATGTACAGGACAGACTGGTCGTTGCCCCCGTGAACCAGTCCTTCTTAGTTTCCCGAGTGGTGGTCCCTCGTTGGGGGCACATTTTTCCGACACTCATTCTTCCAGTGCCCCTTTTCTCCACAGGTCCAGCACTTGGGTCCTTTCCTGGGCTTCTTCTTAGCGGCTTCTTCTTAGCGGCACCTTCATATTCCTTCTTCCTCTTATAGCATTCGTTCTCCTTGTGCCCAACCTTCTCGCAGTACCAGCACGTTCCTTGGAACCTGTCTGTGTCGCTGACAGCGCCCTTTCGTGCCCTAAAGCCAGAAGTCGAGTCGTCCCTGAAGCTTGACAAGCTAGACCTAACAAAGGACTCAAACTCCATGGCACGTGCCAGAGCTTCCTGCATTGATGTTGGCTTAGCTTGGTTCACTTGTATCTTCAGCTGAGGGCTGTCCAGGGCATCGATGAATTGATCACGCAGCAAAACCGTCAGCAGGTCAGGGGTGGCACCTGGGTATGCCTTGTGCGCCATGCTCTCAAGGTCCTGAGCGAGTTCCTGAAGAGACTCGCCGCGCCTCCTGTTGCGGGTTCTGAACCTAACCCTGAAGAGCTCGTTCTGGTGCTTGGTCCCATATCGTTGCTCCAGCGCCTGTGCCAGCCCGCTGTAGCTGCCCTTTGTCGCATTGTCGAGCTGAGCAAGGACCTCCAGCGCCGCCCCTTTCAGGCTAGTGGCCAGCTGTACCGCGCACTCTTGGTCATCCCATCCGTTCCGAGCTGCCAACAGCTCAAACTGAGCGCGGTAAGCCTCCCAGGAGACCTTGCCATCAAACTCCTGAGGCTTCTTTCTAACAGGCGAACCCAGCAGACCCATGGGGCTGGCGGAACTTCTTGCGGGGATAAACTCAGGCGAAACAGGGCTCAAACTACCCCGGACTTGCGTAGGAGAAGCATCTTGGGTACAACTAGCCCCTGCAGGCACTGGCTGTCCGTTTCCAGCCAAGCAGTCTTCAGGGGCCTTCACTCTGTCACTTACTTCTAGTATTTCTTTGTGTGTCGTCTCCCGTACCACCTCCATCTCTTGTTGAAGATTTGTGTGTTCTTTCTCCACTTCTATCAGGCGTTGTCCCAAGTTCGTGGTCACATCAGTCATTTCTCTTCGCACTGATTCACTTCCATCTTGTACTGCTTTTAGCTGTAGCTGTAATCCCGTGAAGCGATCTTCTAGCTGTTCTTTGAGTTCTTGGAGTGTTCCTTCTTGTTGTTGCTGTGCTCTTTCTTGTTGTTATTTGAGTTCTTGGAGTGTTCCTTCTTGTTGTTGCTGTGCTCTTTCTTGTTGTTCTTTGAGTTCTTGGTGTGCTTTTTCTTGTTGTCCCTTGAGTTCTTGGAGTGCTCTTTCTTGTCTCAAGGCTTCCAAAAGTTCAGTCAACATGTCGTCCCTCTGGGCAGCTTGGGAACGAGTCTCCATGGCAAAAAAACAAAAACAAATGGCTACACTCCTGACACCAGTGTTATGCCGGACGTGTTACTTGGGTTCCGTGTCGCCGTCAGGAGACTCCGTGGGAGGGAGAAATGTAAACACTTCGCACAGCTTCTGTAGTTTAATATTCTTCCTTAGTAGTACACTTCACTTTGACTCTTCACTTACCACTAGCTTACTATGACTGGGACTCTCTCGCCCTCTTCTCCTATATATATCCAGAACAGTAGTCTAGAATGTTACAGTATATTTTAGATCATACAAGAACATGTAGCAAAAATATATGCGAGTTGGCAACACTTCCCGCCTGGCGCCTGGTCTGCGCCCGGGCGGATTTGCTAGCCTTGCTCCCCGCCCCTTTGCTCGTTTCTCCGGGAGCCTTCTAGAGGCCTATGGTCGCCGGGGGAAGCTTCCAGCACAACAATATTATGAAATGGTTTGTGTGAGTGATGATTTTTTTCTCATTTTTCTCGCTTGGAGGGGCCTTTAAGAAACATGATCCCTGCAGCTACCAGGTTAACCTCTTTTAGTATAGTACACTAATCAAGAAAAAAACATCCCAATTAATAGTTTATTTGAACTTGTACTCATATTTCAGGCCCAAACATGATGTGGAAGAAAAAATCAGTTGTCTCCATCAGTCGGGTTTGTGCCATGGCAGCTTTCTCCAGCTGTCCGGCAGAGGTCCAGTCCATGCCATGGAGAAATTCAGCCCCCAACAAGGAGATGGCATGCCAGAGTGTATCCACAGCTTCTCCTCCAATCAATCAATCCTTGCAATGCCCTTTCTCTTTTCTCTCCTTCTGTACCACCATGCTTACACACAACTGATCCAAGGTACTTAAACTCATTAACCTCCTCCATTTCTTCACCATTCAAAATTATTTTGCATTCTTTTTCACATTCAATGCCCACTCTATATGGGCATACAAAATCTACAACCTCCCTTCTACTCCGCTCACAAACCATCACTTTACTTTTGTTGACATTTACTTTCAACTTTCTCCTTTTACATACACTATTAAAAACACTGACCAAATTTTGTAAGTCACTTTCATTTTCTGCAATGAGCACTGTGTCATCACCCACTTCCTTCCCTTCCTCAGCATACATTTTTACTTCGATTTCCCCAACTTTGCCCTTCATTTCTCATAACACCATCCATATAAATATTGAACAACCACGATTACATGACACACCCCTGCCTTAAGCCCACTTTCATCTCAAAATGTTCACTTGTTTTTCCACTAATTTTGACACATGCAGATGCATCCTCATAGAAAGACTTTATTGCATAAAGCAGTTTTCCTCCCACACCATATATCTTTAAGACGTCCCACAATGCCAGCCAATCAACTCTGTCATAAACTTTCTCTAGAATAACTAGATCCATGAAGGCAGCATAGTATTTTTTCCTTTTGCTAATATTTTTTTAATACCATCCTGAAGGAAAATATCTGATCCACACATCCTCTTCCCATCCTGAAGTCTCCTTGTTCTTCACTGATTTTCTCTTCTGTAAGTCTTTGCGCAATCTCAATTAGGACTTTTCCATATACCTTTCCAGGTAGCCTACACAGAGCAGACTTATACCCAGACAACTCCCACCTCCCCTCTCCTGCCCTTCCCCTTGTAAACTGGGACCATGATGGCTTTTGTCGAGTCTGCTGGCACCTCCCCCCCCCCCCCCCTTTCCTAGGCCACTTCACATATCTTAACCATTCATATCCTCAGAAGGCTTATGGACCTGATGGAGTGCCTCCTATTGTCCTTAAAAACTGTGCCTCCGTGCTGTCACCCTGCCTGGTCAAACTCTTTCGCCTCTGCCTGTCAACATCTACCTTTCCTTCTTGCTGGAAGTATGCCTTCATAGCCTGTACCCTAAGAAGGGCGACCGTTCCAATCCCTCAAACTACCGTCCTATAGCATTATTTTCTTGTCTATCTAAAGCTTTTCAATCAATCCTTAACAGGAAGATTCAAAAGCACCTTTCCACTTCTGACCTTCTATCTGATCGCCAGTATGGTTTCAGCAAGGGGCGTTCTGCTGGCGATCTCCTTGCCTTCATAACTGACTCTTGGTCATCCTCTCTTAGCCGTTTGGGTGAAACCTTTGTTATTGCGCTGGACATATCTAAAGCCTTTGATAAGGTGTGGCACAAATCTTTGCTTTACAAACTACCCTTCAACGGTTGCTATGCTTCTCTCTGTACCTTTATCTCCAGTCTCCTTTCTGACCGTTCCATTTCTGATGTGGTAGACGGTCACTGTTCTTCCCCTAAACCTATTAACAGTGGTGTCCTCCACAGGGTTCTGTCCTATCTCCACTCTTTTTCTGTTGTTCATTGATGATCTTCTTTCCAAACGAACTGTCCTATCCATTCCTACGCCGATGATTCCACTCTGCATTATTCAACTTCTTTAATAGAAGACCCACCTTCAGGAACTTAACGACTCAAGGCTGGAGGCTGCAGAACGCTTAGCCTCAGACTTACTATTATTTCCGATTGGGGCAAGAGGAACCTGGTGTCCTTCAACGCCTCAAAAACACAGTTTCTCCACCTATCCACTCGACACAATCTTCCAAACAACTATTCCCTATTCTTTGACACCACACGGCTATCACCTTCCTCAACACTAAACATCCTCGGTCTATCCTTAACTCAAAATCTTAACTGAAACTTCATATCTCATCTCTTACTAAATCAGCTTCTCGAGGCTGGGCGTTCTGTACGTCTCCGCCAGTTCTTCTCCCCTGCACAGTTGCTGTCCATATACAGGGCCTTGTCCGCCCTCGTATGGAGTATGCATCTCATGTGTGGGGCTCCACTCACACAGCTCTTCTGGACAGAGTGAGGCTAAGGCTCTTCGTCTCATCAGCTCTCCTCCTCATACTGATAGTCACCTCTAAATTCCGCCGCAATGTTGCCTCTTTCTATCTTCTATCGATATTTCCACGCTGACTGCTCTTCTGAACTTGCTAACTGCATGCCTCCCCCCTCCCGCGGCCCTGCTGCACTCGGCTTTCTCACCATGCTCATCCCTATACTGTCCAAGCCCTTATGTAAGAGTTAACCAGCATCTTCACTCTTTCATCCCTCACGCTGGTAAACTCTGGAACAATCTTCCTTCATCTGTATTTCCTCCTGCCACGACTTGAACTCTTTCAAGAGGAGGGTATCAGACACCTCTCCTCCCGAAATTAACCTCTGATTTTGGACACTCCTTTAACCTCTGTTCGGGAGCAGTGAGTAGGGTTTTTTCTTTTTTTTCTTTGCTGAGCTGTCTCCTTAGCTGTAGAAGGCTTATGGACCTGATGGAGTGCCTCCTATTGTCCTTAAAACTGTGCCTCCTGTGCTGTCACCCTGCCTGGTCAAACTCTTTCTGCCTCTGCCTGTCAACATCTACCTTTCCTTCTTGCTGGAAGTATGCCTTCATACAGCCTGTACCTAAGAAGGGTGACCGCCCAATCCCTCAAACTACTGTCCCATTGCTTTTACTTTCTTGTTCAGCTTTCTAAAGTGAATCAATCCTTAACCGGAAGATTCAAAAGCACCTTTCCACTTCTGACCTTCTATCTGATCGCCAGTATGGGTTCCGCAGGCGTTCTACTGTGATCTCAGCCTTCTTAACTGACTCTTGGTCATCCTCTTAGCCGTTTCGGTGAAACTTTGTTATTGCGCTGGACATATCAAAGCTTTTGATAGGGTCTGCACAAATCTTTGCTTTCTAACTACCCTCTCCTACGGTTTCTATCCTTCTTCTCTGTACCTTTATCTCCAGTTTCCTTTCTGACTGTTCAATTTCTGTTGTGGTAGACGGTCACTGTTTCTTCCCTAAATCTATTAACAGTGGTGTCCCACAGGGTTCTGTCCTATCTCCCACTCTTTTCTGTTGTTCATTGATGATCTTCTTTCCAAAACGAACTGTCCTATCCATTCCTACGCCGATGATTCCACTCTGCATTATTCAACTTCTTTTAATAGAAGACCCACCTTCAGGAACTAACGACTCAAGGCTGGAGGCTGCAGAACGCTTAGCCTCAGACTTACTATTATTTCCGATTGGGGCAAGAAGAACCTGGTGTCCTTCAACGCCTCAAAAACACAGTTTCCACCTATCCACTCGACACAATCTTCCAAACAACTATCCCCTATTCTTTGACAACACCCAGCTCACCTTCCTCAACACTAAACATCCTCAGTCTATCCTTAACTCAAAATCTTAACTGAAACTTCATATCTCATCTCTTACTAAATCAGCTCCTCGAGGCTGGGCGTTCTGTACCGTCTCCGCCAGTTCTTCTCCCTGCACAGTTGCTGTCCATATACAGTGGCCTTGTCCGCCCTCGTATGGAGTATGCATCTCACGAGTGGGGGGGCACCACACACACAGCTCTTCTGGACAGAGTGGAGGCTAAGGCTCGTCTTCACATCAGCTCTCCCTCATACTGATAGTCTTCACCTCTTAAATTCCGCCGCAATGTTGCCTCTCTTCTATCTTCTATCGATATTTCCACGCTGACTGCTCTCTGAACTTGCTAACTGCATGCCTCCCCTCTCATGGCTCTGCTGCACTCGGCTTTCTACTCATGCTCATCCCTATACTGTCCAAGCCCCTTATGCAAGAGTTAACCAGCATCTTCACTCTTTCATCCCTCACGCTGGTAAACTCTGGAACAATCTTCCTTCATCTGTATTTCCTCCTGCCTACGACTTGAACTCTTTCAAGAGGAGGGTATCAGGACACCTCTCCTCCCGAAATTAACCTCTGATTTTGGACACTCCTTTAACCTCTGTTCGGGAGCAGTGAGTAGCGGGCCTTTTTTTCTTTTTTTTTCTTTGCGCCCTTGAGCTGTCTCCTTAGCTGTAAAAAAAAAAAAAAAAAAAAAATATAGTAACTTCATCTCCACACTTCAACATTTCTGCTGTGATTCCACTCAATTCATTCATCATCATTTCATCGACGCCTGCTCCTAGGAGCTCCCACCAGGGGATGGCCACAGCAGAAGTTTCCATCTTTCTCTATCCAGACACTCCCTCCTTGCTTGCTCAAAGTTTCTCAAGGATCTTTCACCCTTCACCCGAACATACTCCTGCACCCTATCTCTCCATTTCACTGGAGGTCGTCCTCTAACATTCCCTCCCTCAATCTCACATACACCCTTCTGGTCATCTTACTCTCCTCCATTCGGTCCATGTGGCCAAACCACTTTAAAGTCACTTCTTCCACCACTCCACACTTATTCCCTTCACCCCCGTGACACATTCCAAAACGCCTGTACACACTTTCATTACTCATTCCATCCATTCTACTCACACCACAAGCACTCCTCAAATAACTCATTTCCACTACCTGCACTCTAGACCTCTGGCTTTCATTCCAGGCCCATGTTTCATTTGCATATATGAGGGATGGTACTATTATTGTATTTTTAACTGATAACTGATCCAAGGTACTTAAACTCATTGACCTCCTCCATTTCATCACCATTCAGAATTATTTTGCACTCTTTTTCACATTCAGTTTCCACTCTATATATGGGCTTATAAAATCTACAACCTCGCTTCTACTCCACTCACAAACCATCACTTTACTTTTGTTGACATTTACTTTCAGCTCTCTCCTTTTACAGACACTATGAAAAACACTGACCAAATTTTATGTCACTCTCATTTTCTGCAATGAGCACTGTGTCATCAGTAAACAGGATTGAATTCAGCACCCACTTCCTTCCCTCAGCATACATTTTTACTCCAACTTCTCCAACTTTGCCCTTCATTTCTCTAATAACACCATCCATATAAATATTGAACAACCATGGTGACATGACACGCCCCTGCCTTAATGCCACTTTTATCTCAAAATGTTCACTTGTTTCTCCACTAATTTTGACACATGCAGATGCATCCTCATAGAAAGACTTTATTGCACTGAGCAGTTTTCCTCCCACACCATAAATCTTTAAAACATCCCGCAATGCAATCCAATCGACTCTGTCATAAGCTTTTTCTAAGTCCATGAAGGCAGCATATAGTTTCTTTCCTTTTGCTATTATTTTTCTACTTCCATCCTGAAGAAAAATATCTGATTGATTCCATCAGTTCCTGCTGCTTTTCCATTTTTTAATCTTTTCATTGCTTGATTTACTTCTTCATATGTTATACTTCTTTCTTTATATGCTCCTCCTCTACCTCCGCTCAAAATTTGCTGTTACAGCTGCTGGACGTCCATCATCAAAATTCATTAAAATTTTGAAATATTCGCTCCATCTCTCTTTCACAGTTTCCCTGTCTTTCAACATCTTTCCATTCTCACCCATAACTTCATTAATTTTCCTTGGGGAGGTATTATTGGGGTGATGCATTTCTTTCATTTTTCACTTCTTTCCAAAATGATTTCCTGTTCCCTTTATATTTTTCACTTAGTCTTTTCCAAAGTCTTCATCATCTCTCTTCTTACTTTCTTTCATTGCTTGTTTTAATTTCATTTTGCATTCTCTATATTTCTTTTTCCTTTCCATTTTTACTTGCTCAGCCACATTTCTTTCTTGAGTTTTCTTAAGAAGTTCCCTTTTCTCTTTTACTATCCTCCTTATCTCTTCTGTCCACCATGAATTTCCTTTTCTTTTTCCATCTCTCACCACTTGTATCCGTAACACTTTTTTTGTTGTAGTTAACACTACTTCTTTAAATGTTCCAAAACCTTTTTCAATATCTGTACTATCTTTCACACTTTCCCATTTTTCACTTAAGGCATCTGTCATTTCACATTATACTCATCCTTTACTTCTTTTTCCTGTAACTTTTCTATCCTCAGTATTTCCTTTTTTACTTCACCTTTCTTTTCAAACACCCACTTTTGCAAGATGGTCAGAGGCATCGAACATCCTGCTTAAATTACTACCTTCATGTCACAAATATCCTTTCTCAGTCTTCCATCTACTGCCACATAATCAATCAGTCCTTTCTGTTCATAATCATTCCCCCTCCTCCATGTATATATATGTGGATATAGGCAAAAGTAATAAAGCCCCACACATCAGAAGTTGTATTGCCTTGCCTAGATTATGCAGATGATGTAGTATTAGTGGAAGGATTTTGCCTGATCCTAAATGACTTTGGTATGGAATGGAAACTTATCTTTAAACAAAATAATGGAAATTCAGACCAGCAGTAGGACAGCGGGTGCTGGGAAACAATAATATCTTAGAGGTAATAGAGACATATGGTTATTTAGCATTTCAGATAAGCAAGGAGGCCATAGGAGAAAGCACAAAGAAAAGTAAATGAAGCCAAGGTAAGGAAAATAACGGGTGTTAACATCAGTGGTAGAGAAGGGAAATTAGCCAGTATGAATATGGAAGTTAATTGGCTTTGGATGGGGAAGGTAGTAACCCCACAGCTATCTTGTATGGGTCAGCAGGACTAACACTGAAGATGTCGGGAGATTAGAAGTCATTCAAGACCAGTTGGCATGATATAGTGTTCACATGCTCTCGGGAAATGGAGTGGAGCTTCTGAGAAAGGTTAACCAAGGGGAAGCTGAGTTTCAAAGAGGAAATGAGTGAACACTGGTGGGCCAAATTAATATAACACTGGAAATTCAAGACAATCCCCTTTGGAGAAAGGAAATATACAGAGAGGGAAAGCATATGATGACACTGGAGCAGAGTGAAACAATGTGAGTGGGACCTGTCAAAGATAGTTGAGAAAAGTGGCCTCAGTAAATGGAGAAGTACCTATATACCTATCTATAGTACACCAGATAGGTGTAGAAGCTCGGGAAACATTAGAACATTTTATAGTAGTACTAGTGATTGTACGTGTGCCTTGACCCACTGAGGTAAATTATATACCAGAGTAACCTGACTGAAAGTTGATACATATCAAAATAAATAAACAAGAAAGTCACTGAACACACGAGTCTGAAATTATGGTAGCCATCTCACGTGAGGCTAATGCATTATGTGTTGTATGTTGGTCTCCTAGCTTGCTGTTCACTGATTTTTTAAGGCATCACGCACGCCAAATAGGCTATCTATATCTCTCAGAAGCTTAACGCTGATATTTTTTGGATTATTGCTCATATAAGTACGTCGTATATTTTTCTGTCTATGGATTTTTGTCAAGCAATGAGAGCCAAGGAGGGAGCCTCGCGCAAGGCCATGCCTCGCGCCCCGCCCCCCGTTGGGGAGGCTGAGCCCAGTGACGCGGCGGTGACGTCACGGCCACACGGCGGGAACGTGACGTCACCGCCACCCGTCATGGCGGCGCCCTGTGTGGTGCCCTGAGTGTGTCCGCTCCTCGCCCGCACGCCGCGCCGCTCCGCACCATGAGGTGGTGCCGTGACGCGCCGCGCCAGGACCGGGGAGCGGCCGGGGCCTGGGGCGGCCAGGGCGGGCAGGGGCGGCGCGGAGCAGGGCACGTCTCCCCAAGGCAGGGGCCAGGGCGGGGTGTTGGGGCCGCGGTGCCACGAGGGTGGGGCGGGTGGGTCACGGGGCCACACGCCAGGACCGTCACGGGGCCACACGCTAGGGCCGTCACGGGGCCACGTGCGAGGCCGCCACGGGGTTACGCCGGGGCCGTCACGAACCACACGCCAGGCCGTCACGGGCCACATGCCGGGGCCGTCACGGGTTACACGCCGGGGCCGTCACGGGGGCACCTGCCGGGGCCTTCAGGGGGTTATCCGCCGGGGGCGTCCCGGGTCGACCTGCCGGGGCCGTCACGGGGCCACACGCCGGGGCCGTCACGGGACCACACGCCGGGGCCGTTACGGGGTTACACGCCGGGGCCGTCACGGGACCACGCTGGTCCGTCACGGGGCCACATGCCGGGGCCATCACGGGGCAACATGCCGGGGCCACACGCAGGGGCCGTCACGGGCCACATGCTGGGCCACACCCCGGGGCCGTCAGGGGGCCATAGGCTGGGGCCACCCGCCTGGGCCGTCACGGGGCTACACGCTGGGGTCGTTACGAGGCTGCTACATGTCGGGGCCATATGTTGGCCACGCCCATACACCGGGGCCGTCATGGGGTCACGCCGGGGCTGTCACGGGGACACACTCCGGGGCCGTTATGGGGCCACATGCTGGGACCGTCACGGGGCCAATCGCTGGGACCACATGCTAGGGCCATCACGGGGCCACACGGCCGGGGTTTCACAGGGCTAGTGCCCGGGCTGGCTGTGCTCCGTGGCGTCAGTGCCGTGGGGTTGGGTGTCTAGGGTCTGTGTTGCAGGTCTTTCCGCCCACACTGCATCTGGTCATCATTACCAGCGGTCTGCAGCGCTGCCTGCTGAACACCTCCACAACACTGACCCAAGCCGCTGAGCCCTGCTTGGTGAAAGGCCTCACCCTGGTTTTCTCTCCTGGTTGGCCCATCCATTCTCTGTAGCACAGCAAGGAAACATAGCATTAAAAGTTGGGTAGGCCAAATTGCCTGAAATGTTAGGAATATTGCGTGACATCATTAGGTTTTGCATAATACCACCTAAATATCAGACGTCAGGAATGCCACAAATTTTATACCAATTGGATACTTTTAGTGAAGAGAGGTTACTATCCATACCAGCAATAGGTCACTACTTTAGCAGCGTTGTTTTACCATCCTTAGCAGTGATAGGTTTCCATTCTTAGTGTCGACAGATTTCCATCCCAAACAGTGTTAGGTGATGTCAAGGCAGTATTCATCACCTGTGGTTCAGGAAGGAATGGATTCAGATTTTTCACATAAGGAAAAGGTTTCACATACCTTGGTAGCGTATTTCAGTACAACAGTGTGTCATGCCAGGATGTCTTACGACGGATTGGCTTGGTCCATGCGGTTATGGACTCACTCAGCATGAGTATATGGCGTTGTCGATACCTATGTAGAAGGACAAAGATCTGGGTTTTCAAGTCCCTTGTGCTCCCTGTCTTACTCTATGGCTGTGAAACTTGGGGCTGAAAAGGTGCATGAGAGCTGGGATCAATTGTTGACATGCTTCTAGCCGGGCATGCTGAATCCAGTTGGGCTGAGGTGGTGAAGAGAGGCAGGAAAGTGAAGAAGAATCTCCTATAGTCGGTTCCACGAGAACTGACGGAGATTTTCCTTCAGGGGTGGACTCGCGGACTTGGCGTCATTGCTTGAGTGACAGTCTCCATGCCGCTCATTGGCTGTTTTTTACTAGATCTAAGCTGCGGCAGTTTCATTTGCCATGACATAGCCTACTATCTCTCGCTCTCTGCTACCTCTTAAAATCAACACTATTGGTATATAAACGTAGTTATTCTTATAATCGCTCTTCCTTATGGCTATTTATTAGTTTATTACCCACAAATATTAGAAACATATTTCAGGAATAATGATTGGATGATGCAAGAAATGAGAAGGTTCTTGCCTTAGGCCTTAAAAAGAAGAGCCCTGCACTGACCATCCCTCCCTCTCTCTCCATCTGGGCCTCATACTTATCTGCCTACACTATAGGATAATAAATTCCCAGGAAGAACAGAATACATTACCCCGAGGAATGCTGCGTTGCCATCAGCCTCTGTTCCGTGTCAAGAACCTCACACTGACTCCCTTTACCTTTTCCACAGGGGCCGCATAGAGCTCGGGGATGTGACACCCCACAACATCAAGCAGCTGAAGCTTCTCAACCAGGTGGTGTTCCCCGTCAGCTACAATGACAAGTTCTACAAAGACGTGCTGGAGGCGGGGGAGCTGGCCAAGCTGGGTAAAGACAAGGATAGGGCTTGAATGTGGGTGTTAGGGTAGGGAAAGTATAGGGTAAAAATGTGCTTGGTTATGTGGGTGTTAGGGTAGAGAAAGTATAGGGTAAAAATGTGCTTGGTTATGTGGGTTTTAGGGTAGGGAAAGTATAGGGTAAAAATGTGCTTCGTTATGTGGGTGTTAGGATAGGGAAAGTATAGGGTAAAAATGTGCTTGGTTATGTGGGTGTTAGGGTAGAGAAAGTATAGGGTAAAAATGTGCTTGGTTATGTGGGTGTTAGAGTAGAGAAAGTATAGGGTAAAAATGTGCTTGGTTATGTGGGTGTTAGGGTAGAGAAAGTATAGGGTAAAAATGTGCTTGGTTATGTGGGTGTTAGGGTAGAGAAAGTATAGGGTAAAAATGTGCTTGGTTATGTGGGTGTTAGGGTAGGGAAAGTATAGGGTAAAAATGTGCTTGGTTATGTGGGTGTTAGGGTAGAGAAAGTATAGGGTAAAAATGTGCTTGGTTATGTGGGTGTTAGGGTAGAGAAAGTATAGGGTAAAAATGTGCTTGGTTATGTGGGTGTTAGGGTAGAAAGTATAGGGTAAAAATGTGCTTGGTTATGTGGGTGTTAGGGTAGAGAAAGTATAGGGTAAAATGTGCTTGGTTATGTGGGTGTTAGGGTAGAGAAAGTATAGGGTAAAATGTGCTTGGTTATGTGGGTGTTAGGGTAGAAAGTATAGGGTAAAATGTGCTTGGTTATGTGGGTGTTAGGGTAGAGAAAGTATAGGGTAAAAATGTCCTTGGTTAGGTGGGTGTTAGGGTAGAGAAAGTATAGGGTAAAAATGTCCTTGGTTAGGTGGGTGTTAGGGTAGAGAAAGTAGAGGGTAAAAATGTGCTTGGTTATGTGGGTGTTAGGGTAGGGAAAGTATAGTGTAAAAATGTGCTTGGTTATGTGGGTGTTAGGGTAGAGAAAGTATAGGGTAAAAATGTGCTTGGTTATGTGGGTGTTAGGGTAGGGAAAGTATAGGGTAAAAATGTGCTTGGTTACATGGGTGTTAGGGTAGAGAAAGTATAGGGTAAAAATGTCCTTGGTTAGGTGGGTGTTAGGGTAGAGAAAGTATAGGGTAAAAATGTGCTTGGTGATGTGGGTGTTAGGGTAGAGAAAGTATAGGTTAAAAATGTCCTTGGTTAGGTGGGTGTTAGGGTAGAGAAAGTAGAGGGTAAAAAACACGCATAGTTATGTGAATTTTATAATATAGAAAATAGATGGTAAATTACTCATGGCTCTGTGGGTGTTAGAATAGAGAAAATTGAAGGTAAAAGATGCTGGGTTAAGTCTGTGTTGGATTAAAGATAGAGGTAAAATGTGCTTGGGTATGTGGGTGCTAGAGTGGAGGAAACAGAGGGAAAAAGTATGCTTAGGTATGTTAGTTTTAGAGTGATTGTAAGTTATTCTGGGCTTGGGGGGTTGAGAATAGAGTCCGTCAACCCAGGAAGATCTTCGAGTAATACGCTTTCAAGCATTATATGTTACTTGTGAATTCCTTTGCCTTTAAGAGCACAGCAAATGGATGACAAGGGAAGGAAGGAATCAAGGGGAGAGAGAGAGGCCGCGCACTGATCTGTAAAAGTGGAGACTGAAGTTGACGAGCGATGAGAGGAATCAGGAAACGACGGAAAAGAAAGAGAGAGAGAGAATGACAGGACGGCAGGAGGGAAGGAAGGCAGGCAGGAAGAAATTGGTGATGGAAAGAGAGAGAGAGAGAGAGAGAGAGAGAGAGAGAGAGAGAGAGAGAGAGAGAGAGAGAGAGAGAGAAAAGCAGGGAGAGTGATGAGGTACTGAGACCAGATTAAAGTCCCCTCCCCCACTTCCTTTTTCCTTCATTTTTCTTCTCTTAGCTTCTCATTCCTCTTTCTTTCCTTCTTTCCTGTTTGTTTTTCCTTCTTTCATTCCCTCCCACTTCTTTTTTTCTTTCCTCTTATCTCATGTTTTCTCTCTCTTAACCCGTACAGTGTTTAGTACGCATATATATATATGCAAGCTCTTTTGAGGGCTAATATGCCCTTTATTTTTGTTTGTGTACGTAACATTGTTCATTGACAGTAGAGAGGAATAATTTGACTAGTCTTCGTATTTTTAAATGGATGTTAAAGGGCCTTTCTGTACATTTGTCCGCATTCCAACAAAAATCATAATACAAGAAGGTAAGTTACTTTCTTCTAGGTAATTACTCCTTGATTCTATAATCAGTAAGGCATGTGGAATTGTAAATTATGATTCAGAGTAATCGGAAATGAAAACTTATCGTCGGAAGCTTCTTAGTGTTTTGTTGAACTTTGTGAACTACAGTTGTAGTACAGACGGCCTTGAAGCAAGCGGTGTTTCCTGATGCGCATCCAATCATTTTATTGTACTTACAATTCCTGTTTATTTTCTGAGGTTTTTGTGATGTAAAGAAGTACTTATACATTACTCACACTTTAGGGTAGTGAAATGTGTTTATCATGGAAAGAATATAGGCTCTAAAAAAATTTAAAGGTAAATTTCCCTTTCCTGGTATGACATCGTTAGCTCTGAGACGAAGAAAAATAAGACAACAAACAATCTAGGGTTCCATTCCTCGCATATGAATAATATATATATCATATAATTTGTATTTTTTTACATTTTTAGGGGCAAATAAAAAAAATACGAAAAAAGTGCAACCTGGCATGACCCCTATCGATGACAAAAGAAGACACTGTACGGGTTAATTCATTTGCTTCCCTTTATGTTCCCTTTCCCCGTTTTGATGTTGATGCGCTTCACCTAAATTCTACGGACATTATCTCCGTTGTTATAGGAGTGGCTGCCTCCGTGTGACATACTGAGACGTTCACGACACAACGGTTATTAGAAGCATCTGTTATGGCAGCGTTGTCACATCTATTTCTAATCTCTGAGTACAGACAGGTGTCCGAATGTAAAGAGGCGACATCACCAAAACCTTGTTTTGAGTAAATCGCTTTCAAAGTTTAGCTATGTGTACTGCACTTTCCTCTTGACTTACCAAGTTATTGTTTGTATTCATTTTGATTGTATTGCCTAGCTGTATAATAGAACAATTTTTTTTCCTTTTGTATTGAAAAACAAATCAATTTTGTCGCTAAATTTTTATACCCCAATTTGGAAATTGGTTATGATAATTGGAATTTCCATAATGTATGTGGATTTTTAAAATCATGTTGTTCACCTAAACTACGGTACAGACCATTTCATTTCAACCCCTTCAATCCGGCGACGCTGACGTCGGCATCCGAAGGGCGTCTGACGTCATCACCATTAGTCCTCTTCTAAACCTCTCAATCTTCTTCCATTTCCTCTTAGTTTTTTATAAACCTCTTTAAGAGGAAGTGGAAGAGGATTAAGAGGAATTTAGAGGAGGATTGAAAGGTTTAGAAGAGGATTAATCCTCTTCCATTTCCTCTTGACCCTCTCCATACTGTGATGCTGATGTCTGCATCACGGATGGAAAGGGTTAAACCAAAATACTGATTTTATAATGAATTTTTATAGTAGTAATGTGAGGAGTCCCTGAGGACAATGATTACTTCCCGGGCTTTAACTCAGAGTGGAGTTGTCAGCGTATGAGTGGAGAGGACAGTTTGTTATGGAAAGAAGATCATTGATGAATAAAAGGAAGAGAGTGGGTGATAGGACAGAGCCCTGTGGAACACCGCTGTTGATAGGTTTATGGGCTGTAGTACAGGTAACTCGATTTACGCAAGTATTGTGTCCTTGAAGAGGTCATGTAAATCAAAAACAATGTAAATCAAACAAGAGGTAGGTTTGTACCTTTATTGTCTACTGTATCACTCTGACTCCTCTCCCTCTCGTGGTTCCTCCTCTGGCTGCCCTTCCCCTCGTGGTAGCACAGCAGCGAGGGTGTTGTTGTTGTTGAGTAGCGGGGCAGCGTGGGTACTGTATTGTTGTTCAAGTGGCGCGTGGAAAGAACTGAGCTCAGCTGTGTGGCCGCGGCACCGTGTGAGTCCAGTTGCGTGAGGCATCTGGTGACCACTCCATAAAATATCGTATATAAGTGAAAAAAAACGTGTAAATTAAACATTTATTTGGATTTTTGACCCTGCGTTATTTCAAAAACGCGTAAACCAAACTCGCGTAAATTGAGAGTTACCTGTACAGTGACCGTCTACCACAGCAGAGATCGGCCAGAAAGGAAACTGGAGATAAAGGAACAGAGAGAAGGATAAAATCCGAAAGAGGGCAGCTTAGAAAGCAAAGACTTGTGCCAGACTCTATCGAAAGGTTTCGATATGTCTAGCGCAACTGAGAAAGTTTCACCGAAACGGCTAAGAGAGGATGACCAAGAGTCAGTTAAGAGAGCAAGAAGATAGCCAGTAGAATGCCCTCTGCAGAACCCATAGAAGGTCAGAAGATAGATAGGTCAGAAGTGGAAAGATGCTTTTGAATCTTCCAGTTAAGGATTGATTCAAAAGTTTTAGATAGACAGGAAAGTAAAGCTATAGGGCGGTAGTTTCCACTGTTAGTGTTTTGGTGCTGGCCTTGGTCTTTGTGGGGGAGTTGCTGACTCCAGAAGTCCAGGGCATCAGTTGTTCATGTTGTGATTCTTGGTTTGTCATGTTCATGTTTCAGTAACAATGTTGGAGTAAAACAGGTTATCCATGCATTGCATTCCAGTGGTAGTATGATGTTTAACAGACACTCCCTTGGTCGTGGACCGGGAGCCACTAGTTCAACAAAGACCCACCAGTTTTAAACAAACAAACCTCTTGGGTGACAGGTCACCTTCCCCACGGTGCTGTTTTTCTGGCATGGTGTACATGTGTGTTGTATGGGGTATATTACAAGAAAGTGCTGGTCCCAACCAACCAAAAAAACAACCAACAAAACATTTTAGTAAAATTGTTAAAGGTCAGGATATTATAATTTTAATTATTTCTAAATATAACACTTGAAAACAGGTGGATCTTTGATGCCGGCAAATATGGTAAGTACAACCATTCGTAATTAACTAACCTCCCTCCCCCAGCCTACTACAATGACATGGTAGTGGGAGGCGTGTGCTGCCGCGTGGACATGCAGGAGGGCCAGCGGCGCCTCTACATCATGACGCTGGGCTGCCTGGCGCCCTACAGACGCCTGGGCATTGGCACCAAGATGCTGGAGCATGTACTCAACTTTGTGGAGAAGGAGGGCAACTTCAACTCCATCTTCCTGTGAGTTGTTGCCCTGGCCTCTTGTCCATACAGTAGCTGTAGCGTTGGCAGTAGATCATATTCTGAGAAAAGTGGTTCTTGGAGTTTTAGAGTGCTTGTGATAATCACAAATACAATAAAAGTCCAGTAATCCAAATGGCAGCGGACCCAAGGTCAATTGGATTATCATATTGTTTGGGTTATTGGGAGGGACCCATGAAAACATAAAATATATTTACACAATAGGAAAAAATGCATGATGTGGTTCATTACTCAGCATTAATGCATGACGGTACTGAGCAGCAGTGTCAGGAATGTATCCATGTAAAGCAGGTAGATCCAGAGGTGAAAAAAGGCACAAAGTAGTAAAGATTTAAGACTCAGTCCTCCTGGAGCATCGGTTCAGGACTATCTAATATTGTTACTTGTAGAAGCAGGGAGCCATCTTTCCAGCGTTTTTCTATTTATATATTTTTGTAGGTGCTGCCTATAGCACCGCTAGGCTCTCTTGAGGGGTCTCTTGGATGACCCAGCCCATTAATGGCACAGGTGAATTTTATTTATAGCGGCTGCCATTATGTGTGACTCTTGCTTGGCCCTTGCTGCCTCTGGTGCTCCACTTGAATGAAATTGGTGGTTAGGGTTGAATGAAGATCTGGGCAGCACGTGGGTAATCTTCTGCCACCTGGTGATGGTTGAAGACTGTCAGCATCCTTTGGTGGGACTCCCTCAGACCCATGTCCTCGGGCTCACCACACCCACACGGTGACCACTTGGCCACCACCTCCCCCAATTTAAGGCACTGAATGTCTGAAAATCAGGAGAATATTTGGTTGTCAACATCTAGACTAAATTTTAATTTCCTGAGTCTCCTGTTTCTTGTGCCCACTGCTTGGCACTGCTCGGTGCATTTGGCACCTCATTTGATTTGATTCATTTTAGTGTTTTGAAATGTCAGTCACTTTAGAAAATTTGGGCTATCATTATTTCTGGATTCCCCATGTTTGGATTACTGGACTTCTACTATGTAAAGGTACTAGTGGACAGTTTGAATTGTGGATGTAGCCACTGCTATTCAATTACCTGTGTCTTGTCATTAAGCCTCCCCCTAGAGCAGCAGCTATTATTAAAATTTTGTATAGATATTGATCATATTTCAACTGCTTAAGTGACCCAGATACCTATTCCTTATTAAAAAAAAATTGTTTTGTGTCAATTGAGATGATGAGTGCAGGAAGTATATAACTGATAAGGTGAACTCTGGACAAGCCCTCTGCTGTAGCATCTTTGGGGTGCAGTGATTAGTGTGCCTAGCTGAGAATCTGTGGGCATGAGTTCAAATCCTGGCCCAAGCATGCAGCACACAGCCCACCCAGCCGTTGATCCTCCCTTTTGGGTTGGTCCATAAATGGGTACCTGGGGAAACTTGGGGAAGGTGAACTGTGGTAACCTGAATGTCACACTGGCCCGTGTCCCGGGGTGATGGGTTATTTCCCGCCACAGTTCAAGGGTCAGTGTGATGGAAATAAGCATTGAGGCCATGTGCAGCAGTAGCACATGGCCCCAGCTTTACCTTTACCACTGCTGTTTGGAACTTTACTGTATCTACCAGTCTTTATGTTCATACCCACAATACTGTCCTGAATAGTGCGAGATGAAATATTGCAATGAATCTGTGGGCATGGGTTCATATCCCAGTCTGGGCAGTCATTGTGTAACCCACCCAGCTGTTCATCCTCCCATATTGGCAGGTCAAACTCAAACTACATTATGATCAACTGATAATTACATAGCAGTGTGAGCAGGCCTTGTACAGGACAAACCACACTCCAGAGCATGCAAAATTTTCTGAGAGTCATCTGTTGTTACTGCTGCAGGCGCTCACTGTCACTGCTAGACTGACTGTGACGATCTGCCTGTCTGTATGTGGTGCTTCAATCAGTGCTTCTGCTTACAGCACAACTACAGTACCCTCTCGAGTTTCGCGCTATCCGAGTTTCGCGATCCTCGAGTTTAGCGCTTAGTCCTAAATTCTTACCATCACGACTTTCGCGCATTACCGCCATGAGTTTCGCGCTCCTTTGACATGTTTGGGTCACGTCTACCTACCGTCGGCATCATGTGTGCTGCCTTAAAAGGCGGTGTCCAACCATTGGGGCTATAACCGCGGTTGCCCGTATGCCCAACCGGGAGTGAGTTGTTTGTTGTCCGTATGAATGGAAAACGGTTGTGAGTACGAGCGTGGGTATGTGGGTACCTCACGGCTGTATGTAAACAAACAGACGATGGCAGTGGCTGAGGAGTGAGGAGCAGTGGAAGATGGCCCACCAAGAGACTCATAAAATGGACTGGCAGAGCTGCTTTGCTTACTACTTGATTAACAAGATAAGAGAACACCCCGTGCTGTGGAACCACAGTCCAAAAAACATTTTTCTCAAGTCTATGAAAATTGTAGATCTCCCAGTGATGTTTTCCTCTTCTTCTTCTTCTTTTGATCTGTAATGCATGGCAGAGACGGTGAAAAGTAACAGTGGAAAATAGCAAAAGGGCATAGAAAACCAAAATCAGGGAAAGAAAAGAACAGAAAAACACCTAAGTTCAGGGTGGAGTGTATAAGTGTGCACTGTGAAGTAAATAAGGACTGCTTTCAGTCATTGTTTGTTTTGATCGTTACCAATGGCGGCGATCGACGCTATAGTTTTCCACATGAAATTGGCCTATGGGGTAGTGGTGGCTGCAGAGAAAGCGACAGGTGTTGAGAGTGTGTGGTAAGGTGCGGGGCGAGGCTAACCCCGCAGCCGCCACGAGGTGCTGTTGTAAAGGCAATACCTCCGACACCATCACATCACATCACTACCCATCGGCCAGTTTCATGTGGAAATACTAGAGTGGCGATCGCTGCCATTGGTAACGATCAATACAAACAAAACGACTGTGAAAGCGACCCTAAGTGCATGTTGTGAAGTATAAAAATGTGGAGAAGGAGGACCTAAGAAGCGATACAAAGCATTACAGGTCAAAAGAAGAAGAAGGTCCACTATACACTGGCCGGTGTTGCAAAAAATATCTTCCCGCTGAAATTAGTCATTCTGCTGTCCACCACACATGTGTGCTGTGGGAATACACAGCATTAAAAGTTTTAATTTACCTGGATTTGTTCTTTTTTGTCTGCTTGTGGTCTTTGTGAGCAGCGAGGGAAATATGGAATCAGTAAGCAAGTTGAACCTCTATGCGAGCTATTTTGCAATTGCGGTTGCAGTTTATGTTCAATTGGCATTGAAAAGTCAATCATGATGTTAGTGATTTGATGATATATAACAGAAAGAGTTAGCAGATTATACCATAACACACAGAAAACTACCAGAAGCTATAGGTTTGTCCAACTGTACCACGGGTGACCGCAAACAGCCACCCTTACATTAGCAGACCACACCACGTGGATCACAAGCATGTATTCAGAACTGCCAGCCAATTGTAAGGCAGCTGCCTGCAACTGTGGCTTCAGAATGACCTCTTCTCACTTCCCATTTTCTGCCTATTACCAAGATATGTATTTTGAGATAACAAGAGAGTAAAGTCGAAAAAAATTGTGATAACAAGGGAGTCAAGTCGAAAAAAAAAGTATTTTTTTTCCACGGGCCGGAACCAATAAGCGCTTTTTCATGTATTTCAATACCTCGAGTTTAGCGCTATACCTTCGGAATGAAGCAAGCGTGAAACTCGAGAGGGTACTGTAGTGGGAAAGATGGAGTGATAGGAGTAGGGCCAAGAAAATAAGCACTCTAGATATGGAAACTAACTTGTGAAAGGATAAAGAGTGATCAGCCTCCCATATTTTGACTGGCTTATTTTTATATCTAATGTTTCCTGACGCGAGTGCTGCTTGGCGCCACTGTTCATCATTGTTTCTTTGGCATCTTATTTAGCTTAAGCAGCAACCGCCTGAGCTTGTGTGTGGCATGCTTTCCTGCAGCCCTTGACTTCCTTGTCCCATCAGCATGTTATTGTGTGTCCTGCGGCCTGCTTGTGTCCTGCCATCCTGCTTCCTTTCTGCTTTCCTTGGTTCACCACCCTGCTTTCTTTATTTGGCATTTTTCCTGGTGTTCTGCTGTCTCTTAGCATTCCTTGGCCTGCTGTCTTGCCTTGAGTGCCTGTCCTTGCCTGCTGTTTATTTACCTACTGCTTTATATTCTTGGCTTGTTATTCCTGCTGCCTCTGCTCCCCTGAACTCAGCAACTTCCTGTGGCCTGCTTATTCTTGTCTTCTTACCTGCTCTTCCCATGCCTGCTAATTGTTGGCTTATGTTGTCCCTGCTGCCTCTGTCTCCCTGAACCCAGAAGTCTGCTTATCCAGCTCTCCTTGCCTGCCATTCGCTTGCCTGCTGCACTGTTTCCTCAGCTCCATCACCCCTGCTACTGCTTGTTCCCTAGTACTCTGCACCCTGCCACCCTTCTCTCCTCCCTCAGTGCTCTCTATTAGTACAAGAAGGGAGTAAAGTAGACGGTCTGAGGGAGGAAGAGGGTGAGAAGCATGCAGTGTGACCCTCCCCAGCATTGGAGAGGAGGAGCTGTCAGGGAGAATGTACTGAGTGTGTAACCTGATGTCCATCTCCGCCGTTGCAGACACGTGCAGGTCAACAATGACGGGGCGTTGGACTTTTACAAGAAGTTCGGCTTTGAGGTGGTGGAGACCAAGCAACACTACTACAAGAGGATCGAACCCGCTGACGCCCACGTCCTCCAGAAAACACTCGTGCGCTCCTGAGTGTCTGTCCTGGCCGCCACTGCACCACCACCACCACCACCACCACCCAGGACTATGGTGCCACTCCTCCAGGGTAATGCAGTGCCCCCAGTGCCTCGCCAGACTCTCTGTGCCGTGTTGTGGAACATGTCTTCGGGTGACAACTCTCTCTGCCTCGTCCTTAAATTCGTCAGTTTCATTTGGTGTCCTTAGGTCCTGTGTCTCTGTGTCTCTCTGTATCTGTGCCTGTCTGGCTGTAGGGTGTCTGGAGTTGACGGTGTCCTTGTGTAGCTCTGCAGGGCCTCATCGGACCATGGAGGGCTTCTTGGGTACTGCATTTCCTTCTGGTGGCACTGCAAGGCCACTTAAGGAACTACAGGCCACAAGGCGTCTCCTGCAAAGCCTCCTGAGGGACTGAAAGACTGCTTGGTGCTCTGTAGGGTCTCTTAGGGCACTGCAGTCATCCTTGGTCTTCAGTCATCCTTGGTCTTCAGTCATCCTTGGTCTTCAGTCATCCTTGGTCTTCAGTCATCCTTGGTCTTCAGTCATCCTTGGTCTTCAGTCATCCTTGTGGTCTTCAATTTCTTGTCTTCAGTCACTTTTGGGTCTTGAGTCATCCTTGTCTTCAGTCATCTTTTTGTTTTATGTCATCCTTTTGTCTTCAGTCATCCTTTTGCCTTCAGTCATCCTTTTGTCTTCAGTCATCCTTGGTCTTAAGTCATCTTTGAGGCCTGCAGCTCCCCCCAAGGCCTGCATTCCTTCCTTGGGCACTGTGGGGCCTTTCCAAGACTCCATTTTTTCTCTGTTCATGTAAACTTCCCATGGCACACAGTTCCTTGGAGGGCATTGTAAGGCCATGCTAGGGCCTGTAAGGACTTGTGGGGCTGGTGTGCCTCCTGTGGTGGTGTGGGGCAGCTGTGTGAGTGGCGGTGTGGGTGGTGGGTTGTGGTGTTTGTAGCAGGGTGTGTGTGCCAGGCTGTACACACCATTAATAGATATCTCAAACGTCATATTCATTAACAGTTGTCTGTGGTTAGTTTGGCTTAATTCCGTTTCTGAGGCGGAATTAGAATTGGATTTTCACAGTCAAGTCGACGTGATACAAACTCAGTTGCAAAAGATGAAATAAAAAAATCCAGTAAACCAAGTAACCAACCCTCGAAAATTAGGTCTTAAGGACAATTCACCTGTGTTGTTGATGATGACTAATGTGATGTTTAAGGAATCAGATATATGACTTGGTACTCGTGTCAGGGAAAGACTACTGTGAGGAACTTGGCCAACTGCAGGGACCTATATAAGAGATGCATGTGGAGTGTCAGGATGGAGTGGAGAAAAATGTGTATGAAAGTGTTGGCATGGATGTAATGGCAAGGGAAGAGAGAGCATATACGATCGTCAAGAGTGGCAGATACTCATGGCCTGTCCAACCCCATAAGGGAAAATAAGGATGTTAAACAAGAAGAAGAAGAAGTAAGAGCAAGGGAGGAGATTGTGGAGTGGCTGAATAGGTGAAAACTGTTAATGGAGATGGTTTGGAAGCATAAGAATGAAAGAGGGTGACATTGATGAGTGTATGAGGGCAGGGCTGAGGAAAATAAGATGAGGAGAGTGGATGATTACAGGAGGGAGAGTTGGCAAGAGAGGGAGTGGATGTGTGGAGAGTATGCCAGAACAGGAAAACTTGGAGGGGTATCCGTCAAGGCGTATCCATCAAAGCGTATTTGCCGAGGCGTATCTGTCAAGGCGTATCGGTCAAAGCGTATCCGTCAAGGCGTATTTGTCAAGGCATATCCGTCAAGGCGTATCCGTCAAAGCGTATGTCAAAGCATATCCGTCAAGGTGTATCCATCAAGGCGTATCTGTCAAGGCGTATCTGTCAAGGCATATCTGTCAAGGCGTATCTGTTAAAGAGTATCCGTCAAGGCATATCTGTCAAGGGGTATCTGTCAAGGCGTATCCGTCAAAGCGTATCCGTCAAGGCGTATCCGTCAAAGCGTATCCGTCAAGGCGCATCAAGGCGTATCCGTCAAGGCGTATCCATCAAGGCGTATCCATCAAGGCGTATCTGTCAAGGCGTATTCATCAAGGCGTATCCATCAAGGCGTATCCGTCAAGGCGTATCCATCAAGGCATATCCGTCAAGGCGTATCCGTCAAGGCATATCCATCAAGGTGTATCCGTCAAGGCATATCCGTCGAGGCGTATCTGTCAAGGCGTGTCTGTCAAGGCATTTCTCAAGGCATATCTGTCGAGGGGTATCTGTCAAGGCATATCTGTCAAGGCGTTTCTCAAGGCATATCTGTCAAGGCGTTTCTCAAGGTATATCTGTTGAGGTGTATCCATCAAGGTGTATCTGTCAAGGTGTGTCTGTCAAGGGGTATCAAGGCCGCCCCAGGGTGTTGGAGACAAACAGACAGAGACTACGTGTATCAATATTTACTTCAACTCGTTTTTGCGCCTTGGGTCAGTTTTGTTTACTTTATTTTTGTGCTTCGTCTCAAATTTTTACTTTCATTTTTGTCCTTTAGCTGGTTTTTTGTTATTGTTTTTGTCCTTTGGCTGGTTTTGTTTATTTTTTACCTCAGTTCAATTTTTACTTTTATTTTTGTCCTTCAGTTCAATTTCTACTTTAATTTTTGTGCCTCAGCTAATTTTTTTCCCTTCATTTTTGCATCTCAGCTAATTTATACTTTCATTTTTCTCATATCTGCTCAATTTTTCCCTTTCATTTTTGTATCTCAGCTCAACTTTTTACCTGGTATTTATGCACCTCATCTAATTTATACTTTCATTTTTCTCATATCTGCTCAATTTTTCCTTTTCATTTTTGTACCTCAGCTCAACTTTTTACCTGGTATTTATGCACCTCATCTAATTTATACTTTCATTTTTCTCATATCTGCTCAATTTTTCCCTTTCATTTTTGTACCTCAGTTCAAATTCAACATTCATTTTTGCATCTCGGCTCAATTTTTCCTTTCAGTCTTGTACCTCGACCCAATGTGATTATGTTCGTGTTCATATTCCACTCAAGTTTCCCCGAGCCGCTGTTTCCCTGATGCGAGTAGCGACTTTAATGGTCTGCACGAAGGTGGGACTTGCCAGGCTGCTTCAGTGTAGGCAGCAGCACTGGGCTTGTTGGTCCTTCTCAGACTTAGGGACTAGTAAGCACAGTTCTGCCCCTCATAGAAATAAGTCTCATGTTCCCCACTGGTGCACACATCCTAGTAGTGTTTGTATGACTGAGTGGCAGTGGTGGTGGTGGTGGTGGAGAGTCATCACCCCTCCTTCCACACCACCACCATCAAGGATGTTGCTGATGGATCCACTGCAGTGTATTCCAGCAAGTTGAGAATACATCATGCATACCAACATACATACATACATGCATACCTTAGCCGTGATTTTTGTACATACATCGTGTGTGTGCGTGTGTGTGTGTTTGTGTGTGCGTGTGTGCGTGCGTGCCTGTGTTGGTGTATGTATGTAGTTAGTTAATCATTTGTACATATATGCATACACTAACACACTCATGCACTAACCAGTACCACTATTATGCAAATAAATGGATTAACTGTTACTGGGCACGGAGGAAAGTCTTGATCCAGGCCACTGTTTTGTTTGTGGGTCTACAGGGACGGGTGGCCGGCCTGGCAGCCTCGTGCTCAGCGGCGCCAACGCTCCACCGATGGGAGGCTGTTTGGGTCACAGTTGAGTGTTGTTTTATTTGTAGGAAGGAAAGGGAGTTACAGGGACTGATTTTTTGCATGGCAGGTTTTATGTTTGATGATGTTTATGGCCCACTGAAGGAGATTTTTGTGTCTAAAGGGCCGTCACACTGGGCAAAGTTGATGAGCAGTGAGCTTGGCTGGCGGGCATTTGCCTGCTGGATGTCCTGCTCAAGAGGTGTGGCAGCCATTTTGGGGTTTAGGTTGGGTTGTCTAGATTGGGAATGGCTCGGTCAACATTTAGAATGATACATTTATTGAATGCAGATGCATATAATATTGTACTTGTAACTCACTCCAAGAACAATGTTTTTGGTTAAAGTCATATTTGTTTTCTATTTGTTGACTGCAGTCTCAGTAAAGACAAGCCATGGTTCCCTTTACAACCAAGAGTAATGCAAGCATATGAGTCCTGTGGAACTCCAGTGCCATACCGTGTCATGGCAAGGGTGAGGGACCAGGGTGGAAGAAAGCGTCACCCTTCATCCCTCAAGGGTGTTGTAGGCACCTCTGGGTGTCCGCTCTCAGCAGCCAGGACTGAACCCTCACACATTTGAGGCATCCACAGAAGGGGTGTGAGGGACAAAGCCATTTTCTTTTAGTTTGCACTGGGAAAGGCAGGCCAGGCCACACATCCCAGGAAGAACAAGAAAACAGATTGCAAGGGAAAAGTGACCTTGTATCTGGTGTACTGAGGGTTACTTTTCCCTTGCAACTTCTACCTTGTTCTTCTTGAGATGTGTAGCCTGGCCTGCCTTTCCCAGTGTATAACAGAAAAATATGGCTTTGCCCCCCAAGCTCCTCCTCCTCCGGACTCCTCATTTACCCTCCACAGGTCCTGCAGGCCAAGGCAGGGTTGCAGCAGCTGCTTGCCTCACTGCAGGTACTAGAGTGGAGGGAAGAGATGCCATGGTGAGGACTTTCTTTACATCTGTCTTTGCTTGGCACTCGTGGCTCATCAAAGTGTGAGGACACGGTAGACCTGCTTGAGCCTGTAACTTATCAAATTTTGCCAAGTGTGATGCTGCCTAAAGTATAGATTATTTGAGTGCCAGTTGCATGTGTTTGTGCACTGATGGAACACTGGCATGCAAGGGAGGGGCAGGATGAACAGCTTTTAGCATTGTTGTTATCTGAGCTTCTATTCTTTGTTTTGAATAGTTTTGTGTTTTGTCCATCACCTGATGCCATCATCAAGCTGTGTGTTGCCAGCTGGACCTGTGTTTGTTGTTCTGTGATGACTCGGAGCAAAGGAACCAAAGAACTGGAGAAAAGAAATCAAGGCAAGGTAGATTTATTCAGCACTGTTGTAAGCTTGAATCTTGCACAGGACAAACAGGTGCTTGGTGGAATACACAAAAAGAAATTGTAATTGGAATTTAAAAAAAAAATGTGTTGGAAGTTGATGTAATTGTAACGGAGAATAAAAAGCTTAAGGAAAGTTTCATAATACAATGTTTTTTTTGAGATGTCATAGAAAAAATGAAATCTAGAGCAACAGTATGCAGGGTAGAGGCTAAGAAGTGTCCTTCATATCTACATAAGACATGTCAAACTCAACCCCAGAAAGGCTATGATGACATGCTCAGTTAAGAAACACATTCAGTATGACATTTTTTCCTTTTTTGCCTCTTAGCTGCCTCTGCAACAAGGGATATGAATAGGCCCACAAGATGAAGAAATCTCTCACTGCAAGCCACGCTACAAGATCTCCTTTCCTGGACATCAGTTGCAACAGTTTCACTCAGCCAGACCCGGTTCCCAGTGAGCTTCCCATTAACCGCTTTCAATAGTTTAATGGCTCTTACTTTAGTGGTTTTTATTTACATTCTGCCTATGGCACTGGTAGGCTTTCTTAGTTGGGCCTGGTGGTAAGCCCCAGCCTGTTGAGGCGCAGGCAAGTGTTTTATAGTGGTGTCTCTTGCTTGGCTCATGCTGCCTCCTGGATTTCATTTTTTATCTTCTCTGTAGAGTGAATCTAGAGTTCGGGGTGATAGGTGGTCTTCAGGACAGCATGTGGGATATATCAGGTGACATGAAATAGGAAAAAAAAAAAAAAAAAAAAAAATGGAAGCTCTTCAGTGCTTGGTCTCAAATAGGATTTGCCCAACACTCATCAGGTTAGCTGTAACCAATCACCAGCAACAAAGCAGCTGTGCTCCTCCTACATTGTCTGTAGGGAAAGATTTCTTGCCTGATTTGATGTGGCCTGAGGTGGAATAGACTATAGTAGTAGTAAGGCACAGACAGGCCAACAAAATAGTGGAGTATAAGAAGTTTACTGAAGGCATACAGTGGTTAAGAAGCTGCTGTTATTTGTTTTGAGTTAGTAATATGAAACTGACACCTCTTAGCTAGGGAAAACTCAACAGTAGGGTGGTGGTGGCTGACTGGTCAGTGTGTGGGTGCGGAGGCCTGGACGGCCTGGGTTTGAGTCCTGCCCACAAGCCAACAATTTTCACTCTTCACTGAATGGCCTAAGACCAAGGATTATATGCTATAAGGATAGCTCACTGAAACGTCATCGATGACGTCATGACCGGTATGTCATCTGGTTCACTCTCACCTTGCTCTCACGGTATAAAATGTATTAGGAAACCCTTATTTATTCATATTCATGGTCAGATTTTGCGCTTTTATGATTGCTAAGAATATGCAACCAAATTAGGCAGCTGTTGAGTTGGCAAACAGTACACAGCAACAGAATGGACCGTACTGGCTATACAGGCAGCGCCACACGTGGCCACTCCGTGAACTGTCAAAGCAGTACTTTCCATATAACTCAAGTTATGTATTAGAGTGCGTCCGAGGCTGCCTCCAGGATACAAGGCCTTGGTGCTGCCACCGCTCCAAGCCAACGACTGCACACACTTTACTCCTACCCGATTTCCTGACTACTATTTGACATGGAGAAAAATTGAAATCGGGCAGGAGTGAAGTGTGTGTAATCATCGGTTTGGGGCGACGGCGGCATCATGGCCGTATATCCCTGAGACAGCCTCGGACGCACTCTAGTCTATAAATTGAACTCTATGGAAAATTCAGCTTGGAGTTGAGTTGCCACATGTGGCGCTGCCTGTATAGCCAATACGGTCCATTTCACCAACACCCACCCTCTACAACTTTAAAGGGGTAACCAATCCTGTCATCAATATCGTTATAGATAATATAGAAGTTGGTATAGTCTTTGTGTATTCTTACATATACATTGATCCCTTTATACATTATTTGTATTAACCATTTAATATAATTTTCCTGATCCAACAGCAATAGTTCAATTAATATATATCTATATGTTAGCTATTTTGATGACAGGATTAGTTACCCCTACAAAGTTGCAGAAAACGAACGTTAACGAAACTTGAGAAAACACAAGCACCGATACATGGAAGACAGCAACATTTCCCAGCAACTCCCATATAACATTTCTCAAATATCTCCACCACTGCAAAACACTGGCCAACTCAACAGCTGACCAATTCAACCACATATATATATATATATATATATATATATATATATATATATATATATATATATATATATATATATATATATATATATATCCCCAGCAACAACAACAACAAAAAAAAAAAAAAAAACCCCGCAAAATCTGACTATGAATGAGTGACATGATCAATAAGTAATGGCCCCCCAATACACTTTATATGGAAAGAGTGAACTAGATTGCATACGCGGTGCATTGTGGGTAAAAGAAATGCTTTTAGTCTGTTCAGAGCATGAAGTCCGTTCAGGGTGGAGCTGGTATCGTCGTTTACCTCTACCCATGCTGCCAAATCAGCCTTCGTACATGCGTCTCTCTCTTATTTCCCATTCATGTGCTATTTGAAAGCGATATTTTATATATTCTGTATATAGTAAGGGAAGCTACATAGTACAATGAGTGTCGATGTTTAGGATTATAACAAGGATTTGTATAAATTCTATGACGTGTGGCAGCGATTTTTTCCCATGTTGCCACGTTGTGGTGTTGGTAGTGGTGGTCGGTGTGTCCCCCTAGGTCCCTCCCCCGGGTCGAGAGGGAGAGAGAGATAAACAGGTGGGTTATGGGTGGGTAGGCCGGGAGAGAGTGCTAATCTGATAATTGGCGGTCGAACTGGCAGAGCTGCACTCATGGGAATTCTGGAATCTGCCACACCTTGAACCGACTTCATGCTCCGAACAGACTATAGTAAGCTATCCTTATTATATAGGTTGAGCCACTGTAACACCCATATACAGCACAAATCACCATTTTCTCTAAGCACGCTGCGGTGAGAACACAGTGAAGTGAACCAGTTTCTCGCCCAGCACCATTTGTGTACATGTGTGCCGTCATCCGCGGTGCATTGTAGGTAAAACAAATGCTTAGTGAGCTATCCTTATAGTATATAATCCATGCCTAAGACTACCCACGTTCTGTCCTGAGGACTGCCTATCAACCCAAACACTAGATTAACTCTAAAGACGATCAAGAATGGCCTCCGGGGAACAGCATGAGCCAAGCAAAATAGTGCCACATTAAGGCCCCCTTCACACGAACGGTTTTCTCCCGCGCGATTTTCGGGCGCGGTTTAGAAATCAGTGGAGTTCAATGGGGCCCTTCACACGCTGGCCGCGTGGACTGCCGCGCCAGAAGTCTATGGCAGCGTTGCCAGGTGAATTTGCCCAAAATATCGTATTAAACCAGTCAAAAGTATCGTATTTGCATCTGTATTATTGTACATCCTTTCATAAAAAGGCTGAATAATATAATCAACAATCTTTTTGTGACAGATTTTGAATGGCACTGAAACAAGATCAAATAGACTGATCAAAATTTAATTGAGACAGACTACAGTAAGCTTTAGTCTATCGACTCTAACTTCAGCCTTTTGGCTTGGCCCGGGGAAACCCCCATTGGTTACACATCTAGCGATGACCTGCGCATGGCGATCTGTCTCACTGTTAGTCTGTACGTTATCTATTTATGGAATATATGCATATTCATAATACGACTGCATGGTGTTATGAATGGCTTGGGATTTGAGGGAAAGACAACGACTCTGACAGTAAACCTTCCATTTCACTTGGCAACGTGGCTCATGCACGTTGCTGCCTGAGGGACCTTGGTAACAGGCGCCAAGCCGCACCATTCACCTTTCCACCACCATGAAAGATTTACGTAGGTCTCACTCTCGCGTCCTGCACAGCCAAGCAAAAGAGATTATATATAACGTAAATAAGAGAGAGCAAGCCCCTCTGAGGAGAGTGATGGAGTGATGTGGCAGCAGCGAGGTCTCCCCGGGCCAAGCCACACGGCTCAAGTTAGAGTCGACAGATTATATAATAGCTAACAGTCTTAAATTGGGGCAAAGTGCCACAATTGTGATCGCAGTGAAATAAACATATTCATAGTGAAATATACACTCAGTGAAATAAACATATTGTTACGCCACCACCGGCCCGCAGAACACACTCCACAGCACGAGCAGGCGGTGGCACCTCAACACCAGACCACCACACGCAGGTCGTGAACACCCAGAACAGCGAGGCACACCACACCGTCACTCCCCGGGGCAGCCAACACACCACGAAGCAAGCAAGGCAGGGCAAAGAGGCTCAAAATGCAGGTTTTCTTCTTTACTGGACAGCTCAAACACCATACAAGCACTGGTTCACAAGGCACGGTAACTCCCAGTACACGGAGGGGGGCAGACACAGCCCCGGGCACGCTACTACGGGCAGGGCACACAATCGCGGGCAGCACGTCTCTCGTCTACCGCAGCTCAACTCTCTCTCCTCTGCCCCGCAACTCTGCCCGCCGCTCCTCGGCCGGGCTGCCTGTCACACCCCACGCCGCTTGGCCACAACAGCCCTCCAACTACCCCACCACACACACAAATACACAGATAACACAAATAACACATCAAAACATACCCCCTGGCGTAACACTATCCCGACTGCCCCAACATTCAACACACAAATACATGAAATACACAAAAATACATGGAACACAAACATAAATCAGTCCTCCACCACGTCCTCCACAGTCTCTTCTCTCGCCCCCAAGGGGCTCCGCCTGTCAGCCACGCCGTCGACCAGCCGCCAGTCCTCAGTGGGCTCTTCGATCAGCGCCATCCGCACCACGTAACGCTCGGGACAGTCGACACCGGCTCCTGGCCTCCACCCTCGGGGCAAGGTGCTCTCGCCCGGCCGTGACTACCTCTCCACGCAGCCATGCTCGAAAACCTCCTGGGTGCAAAGGGCACCTCTCCAGTCACCCTCTCCAGCTCCCGTCCGAGGCCACCACGAGCCGTACTGGCCTACGTCAGGTAGTCGAGGCCCAGCAAGAACGGCTCGTCTCGATCAGCGACGTCCACCGGCCGGCGCTCCACAGCGCTGCCCACGCCGATACGAGCCTCCACTGGCCCCTCCAGCAGCACACACTACCCCGGGTCAGGCCGAGCCGAGCATTCCTCAGCCCCCGGTGTCCACTGTCACGCGTCGTGGCTACAACTGCTGATCCTCCCACTGGCAACACGCTGGTCGGGCGGCGGCAGCACTTCAAAGGCAGGGCCGAGGGCGCAGAGACGGCTGGAAGTCGGCTCCCTTCTCCAGCCCGTTCGCGCTTCCCGCCCGCGCCGCGTCCCTGGGCCTGGGGCAGGCGCTCGAGCGGTGGCCAGACTGGCCACAGTCCTTGCAGCGAGGCTGGTGGGCGTCGGGGCTTGGCCGGTCAAGGGAGCGCGTCCTTCGCTCCCCCAGGCACCGACTGCGCCTATGCCCCCTCTTGCCACAGCCCCCGCACGAGCCACGGAGACCCTCCGGGCTCGCCTTCATCGACGCTGCCTTCATCTTCACCTTCGCCATCCGGCCCCGGAGGTCATGGCAAGGCGGGGCGGCCGCCTCTAGGCCGCTGGTCGTCTTCAATGTCCCGAACTCCAAGGCCCTCGTCAGCGCGTCGTCGGTCCACGGCAGGGGGTGAGAGTCCTCGCCAGTCTCGTCCCTCAGCGCCCGGCAGCCGCACAGAAGCGCTGCGTGCCGTCCTTCTTCATATCCGGGACTACCGCTGAGGGCCACGGACTGTCTCTACGCTCAATCACTCCCTGCGCCGCCCACTTGATGACGGCGCTCTGCAGTTCCTCCCGCCTGGCTGGTGCGATTCGTCGGGGTGGGCTCTTGGTGGGCGCACTATCTCCTGTGTTGATGTTGTGCTTCACCAACACCGTGCGGCCCAGCAGGTCCAAACCACCCCGCTGAAGTCGTCCGCGCACCCAGCCAGGGTGTGGCACACCTCCGTCTGCGCCTCCGTCAGGTGAGCGGCGCTCCGGTGCGCCAAGTCCTCCAGGAGGTCGGGCAGCGGGCCCACAGCAGCCGACTCCGCGCTCCCCGACACCTCCTCATGTCGTTCCTCCTCCTCACAGGTGCTCAGCTTGGCACCAGCGGGTACTTCCCGAGCCTCGTCAGAGGATTTAGCCACCAGCACCGTGACTGACTCCAACCCCCGCTCCTTCGAGACTGTCCGGCTGCCACACCATCAGCCAGCTGCAGGCCCTCCGTGGACTCCACCGCGCCTTCCGCTGGCACCGCGCCCGACCGGCAACACACGACCCTGGCCTCCGTCCCCGGGGTAAGGTGCAGTCGCTCCGCCGCGACTACCTCTGCACAGGCGACCTCTTGTAGCAAAGGCGCCTGTCAGCGCAGCCTCTCCAGCTCCCGTCCACGGTCGGCACCATCCTCGCCCTGCGTCAGGTAGTCGAGGCCCAGCACGCACGGCTCGTCTCGATCGGCGACGTCCATCGGCCGGCGCTCCCCAGCGCTGCCCCCGCCGATATGAGCCTTCACTGGGCCTCCAGACTGCACGCAGTGCCCCGTGACGCCACACAGCCTCTGTGGCGCTTCCTGGAGTCGTGTGGTGGCCAACATGTCAGGCCGCCCCAAGGTCCTTTCGGCGCTCCTCGCCAAGCGGCCGGGCCCGTCCACTGAGCCCCGTAGCGCTGTTCTCAGCTGCAGCGCCTTCTCATCCTCGCCCCAGCCCTGGGCAGCAGCTGGCATCTTGAACTGGGCCTTCCATGGGCCTCCCGTCGTGCTCCGCTGGCTTAAGCCTCCCTGAGCGCTGGGAGGCTGAGGGGCCGCAGCGGGGAGAGGGCGGACCACGTGGGCTGCAAGCCGGCCAGCATGGCGGAGAGAGAGGCAACGAGGCGGGGTGAATGGGTCCGACTCCAGCACCAGCTGGACCTAAGGGAGCGGCTCCAACGGCTCCCCAGCCTCCTGCAGCCTTCACCGGCTCCGCCACGACGTCACCAGGCCTCAGGGGCCCTTGCCAGGGGCCCCACATGGAGCCCAGCCAGCCCGCCACCAGCACACGTGACGCTCCTCGTTCCTCCGCGCACCACGTTGCCACCTCTCGTCGCCGCCACTCCGAACGGCGGGAAGCTGAGGGGCTGCATTGGAGAGAGAGTGGACTACGTGACCTGCGAGCCGGCCGGCATGGAGGGGAGGGAGGGGGTGAGGGAGGCCACGAGATAGGGTGAATGGGTCCGGCTCCAGCACCGGCTGGACCCATGGGAGCGACTCCGTTGGCTCCCCAACCCCCTGCGGCAGCTACTGGCTCCGCCACGACGCTACCAGGCTCCACGGGTCCTTCCCAGGGGCCCCAGATAGGCCCATGCTGGACCGCCGCCTCAGCGCTTTCCGCCAGAACTGTGCCCCGTTCCTCCGCGTGCGGCCCTGCCACCTCTCGCTGCTGCCTCTCCCCCTCCACCTCCTCCCTCAGGTCCTGAACCTCGCCTTCCAGGGTCTGCTGCACCTCCTCCAGCCGTTCGCTCCTCAGGCTGTCGCAGGCCCGGTCCGTGCACGGCTGCATTTCCACTTTCAGAGGCGAGAGACTGCTCTGCCAAACCTCGTCAAGATGGCGGGCCCGCTCGCGTGCCTGCTCGTCTAGCCACTGAGCCAGCTCGCGTGCCCTCTCGTCTTGCCTCCGAGCCTGCTCGCGTGCCCTCTTAGCCTGCTCGCGTGCCCTCTCGTCTGCCCTCCGAGCCTACTCGCGTGCCCTCTCGTCTGCCCTCCGAGCCTACTCGCGTGCCCTCTCGTCTGCCCTCTTTTCCCATGCAGCCAGCAGGCAGCCAGTCAAAGTCCATCTCGGTCGGTGTAAACTCGCCGCCGGCCTCGCCTTACCCTCCTCCAGGACGCCATGACGGCACGGCGCAACTCCTGTTCACTGTTCACTAATCCTTTTCTTTCGGAAGACACTACTGTTAAGCCCCAAATACACTGCCGAATTTTGGCTCACGAATGTGCCGCGAATATGCGATCATCCTGTGTCGCGAACAAGATCGGCATCTTTCTTGCCTGTTCTTGGCCGTTTCAGGGACATGTCGTCCACCACGACTTTGACGGTTGGTCACGACCGCCACGAAGTTTCATGTTGCATGAAAAATTCGCGACCGTTCGCCGAATGTGCACGAATGCAAAATGGACGCCGAATTGTCGCCGAAATGTCGCCGTCATGTCGCGAACAATTCGTCTGATTCGCAGTGTTCGACTTGTCGCCAATTTTGATGACCGTTAATTAAATTTTATTAGCAAATTTGTCGCCAAGCATATACGACTATTCGAGACATGTCTCCGACATGTCGCCAGATATGCAAGACTTATTCAGACATGTCCCCGAATATTCAATTAATATCACGACACAGCAAAACGGGTCGCGGTGGGGAGAATGTACACGGGGGTCTGTCTATCTATCTATCTATCTATTTATGTATTATCTTTCTATCTATCTATCTACATATATCTGTATCTGTATCTCTATCTGTATATATATATGTAACATATATAACAACATATATATATATATATATATATATATATATATATATATATATATATATAAATG